>NW_024424008.1:31931347-32047644 GCF_017311325.1 Ursus maritimus | reverse complement strand
CCACACTGTTTCCCAAAGTGGCTGTACCAACTTGCATTTCCACTAACAGTGTAAGAGGGTTCCCCTTTCTCCACATCCTCTCCAACATTTGTTGTTTCTTGCCTTGTCCATTTTTGCCATTCTAACTGGTATAAGGTGGTATCTCAATGCAGTTTTGATTTGAATTTCCCTGACGGCTAATGATATTGAACAATTTTTCATAGGTCTGTTAGCCATTCGTACGTCTTCATCGGAAAAGTGTCTGTTTATATCTTCTGCCCATTTTCTTATTTGATTATTTGTTTCTTGGGTACTGAGTTTGAGAAGTTCTTTATAGATACAAGTTCTAAAAGAACACGGAGGCAAGACACTAGAGCTCTGCCTGGAGTGGTAGGGAAAGCTTCTATTCCAAATTCCATTTCAGGTGTGCCTTTCATAATAAGTGAGAATAAGCTAAATAGAAAATGAATGGCATGGGTGAATCCAGCTACCAGGGAGTGGGGTTTGGGGTGAATGGGCAAAGGAGAAAGGGTAAGTTTGAAACACTACAGAGATGGGGCACCTGGGTGGTTCAGTCAGTTAAGTGGCTGACCCTTGATTTTGGCTCAGGTCATGATCTCAGGGTCACGAGATCAAGCCCCACGTGGGGTTCTGCACTTGGATGGGCAGGGAGTCTGCTTGTCTCTTGCCTTCTGTCCCTCCCCCCAGGCTCCCTCTCTCTCTCTCTCCCTCCCCCTTCACTGTCTCTCTTTAAAAAAAGGAAAAGAAAAGAAAAATAAAAAAAGAAAAAGAAAGACAAAGAAAAAGAGAAGAAGAAAGAAAAAGAAAAAGACTACAGAGGTAGCCAGAGCCTATATAGTCCCAACTTATTTTAGCCAGCTTAGGCTGCCATACACATACACAATACCATAGACTTAGCTGGCTTAAACAACAGACTTTTTTTTTTACCCCCCTGAGAAATGGAAGCTAGAAACCTGAGATCAAAGTGTTGGCATAGTAGGTTTCATTTTGAACAAGATACAGTGTCTCTTCTTACAAGGACATCAATCTTACTAAATTAAGGCCCCACCCTTGTGACTGTATTTAATTTTATTTATTTAATCTTGAAGATCTTTTATTTATTTAATTTTAAAGATTTATTTATTTATTTAATCTCAAAGATCTTAAAGATCCTATCTTCAAATACCTTCACACTGGGAGTTAGGGCTTCAGTATATGAACTGCGAAGGACAAAATTTGATTCCTAGTACCTTACTACAGAGTTTGTCTTTCACCCTAAACGAAATAAGGCATTGTTGAAAGATTTTAATAAAAGGGTGATGACCAACAGTCCTCTTCTTATTCCTTCCCACCCAGGACATAACATTTACATATTTTGAAGAGTAATTCAGTATAATTCCAAAGAAAAGGCAAGTCAGCAATGCAGTCAAGGGCACTCTTACCCAACTGGAGGGTGAAGCAAACTTCTCTCCACCTGTCAGCAGCATCTTCAGTCACTTGAATTCTGCTTTGGCTCCTCTATAAAATTTTTATTGTGCCCTGCTCCTAATTGGGATCTGTGTGTTATTTTGGCATTAAGATTGAATTAAATATCATTTCACATGCACACACAAAAAAACTGACAAGTGATGATAAAGGGAAAGCTACCATTATAAATTATCTGGCACATGTATGATAGGGCAGATACAGGGAGCTGACTTTTCCAAATGGATTGAGTTCCAGATTCAGAGTTTTTGCCTTGCAGCCATGGAATGATATTTTGAAATGTACATGCATAAAGAATTACATGTCCTGGGGCGCCTGGATGGCACAGCGGTTAAGCGTCTGCCTTCGGCTCAGGGCGTGATCCCGGCGTTCTGGGATCGAGCCCCACATCAGGCTCCTGCACCATGAGCCTGCTTCTTCCTCTCCCACTCCCCCTGCTTGTGTTCCCTCTCTCGCTGGCTGTCTCTATCTCTGTCAAATAAATAAATAAAATCTTAAAAAAAAAAAAGAATTACATGTCCTTTGCAAATAATTTGACATATACTTGAGTTTGTATATATAGCAAAACCTGGAAGTGCTTATTCCTAGTTCTTAATATTCAGCCTACATAAGAAGTATTTCATCAGCATATGTTGTATGCTCCCTAAATTAAAGAAATATCACATTATCTATACAATGGCTTGAAAAGAATCTGGAAAAACATTATACACACAAAGGTTTTTAATAGGCATTTCTATACTCAACGTAGTCTTTATAGATCACAGATCTCTTTAATGCACTGTGATTATGGGGCTATGCAAGTTGAGAAGAGGAACCATATCATTGGACAGTATGAACATCTAATTTATGGAGATTTAATTCAGTTGTAAAGAGAAAGCAATGAAAGACATTAATGAGCTCTGATACTCAGGACTACATTGCAAACTATAACACAAGCATGGAACTACATAAAATTAAAACTAGTTTAGCCTCTAAACACTGAAAAATGTATGGTTCATCAAGGGCCATTCTCTTCCAAAGGAAGTTCTTCAGGTTCATGTTGGGTTTCAATGAAGCATGCTCCCAAACTGAATAGCATGAAGTTAAAATCAATTTGCATGTGGACATTCCTGGGAATTTGCTATGAAAAATTGCTTAGTCTCTTGCACTGTTTTTTATGCCATCTACACAGCTTGGTACATTGAGCAAATATACACTCACTGAAAAATATCGTGAGCGAAAATTACTGATTTTCAAATGATTTTCACATAATTACGTGCGGGATGTACTAACTGAAGAAAACTGCTTTCCCCCCTTAAAATTAACATGAATATAGCACTGGTTTAAAGAAGAAAAAATAATAATAAGCCTGCTGAGACAGGCTCAAAAGACTGACTATATCCAGGGTAGGAAATAAAGACAGTGCAAGTTCAAGAACAAGCAGGCCACCTTTACTTTCCTGTCAGGGTTTTGTTGTTGTTGTTGTTGTTTATCAGTCTTAAAGCTTCAGTTTTTTTGTTTTTGTTTTTTGTTTTTTTCTATCACCTTACCTTAACCTTCTTTTGTCTCCATAAGTTTCTAAGAATAAGAGCTACAATATTAGTAGCATGGATTAAAATTGAATGAGAACTTGCTATTGTGCCAACTCTGTACTAAGCTCATCTAGTCCTTAAAACAACCCAAAGAAGTTGGTGCTAATATTTTGGTATTTAACTGAACCTAAGATGCCGTAAATTAATGTATGTGCCTCTACACTGGACCCAGTTGTGTTCTTCATCAGATATGCTCAGTCTTACCTTCCTCCCAAGCCTAGGCTGTTTGTCCTGCTTCCAGGTCCGCTGACATCTCCAGCAGTTGCCTGGTTATAAAGATGTGACTACCTAAGCCTAGTGGGGCAGGCGGGCCAGAAAGCGAATCAGTTTTCCAATATGCAGACATTCAGCTTCAGCATGGCCTCCTTCATGTCCACTGTGGTGTGGCCTCCATAGCTCCAGCACTCAAGTCCAATCCACTCAGATCCCTGCAAGCTCTCTTTTCCCCAGTGGACACATCAGATAACAAACCCCAGGCATGGGGGCAATTAAATCAAACTTTGACCAGTGAAAAACAGGACAGAGGAAGGAAATTATTCACCATTCCCCCACACATATCAAAATTCTGTGAGACACAGTGGCTCCACATGGCTTTTCGAGTCCCATCCTTTCTGACCTAGAACTATCTGGGTGTTTTGTGAAGCTGTAGTCAGCATGGTAACGGATCCCCTATTTTTGCTTTTACTTATCTCCTTTCCTGACTCACTTTCTTTTCTCTCATACTCTCTGGGACTGCAATCTACACCTTTCACCTCCCCCCCGCAACCCAAAAGAAAATATATACTTTTGACCTCAGGCTCTGTTTTCTAGGATACTCTAGCTGATAGAACTGGACAGGTTACTGATTGTAAGGTGCTTTCTGAGTTCAGAGATGTTAACACAAACTAATGCTTACACAGTGACTCTCAGGCTGTGTTCTGAGCACCTTCTATATAATCAATTGTTTTACTTCTCACAGTCTCCCACTGAGGTAGGTACAATTATCCTACTTAATAGGTGAGGTGACTGATGCTCAGAGTTTATGTAACTTTCCTGAGATCACAAAAAAAGTAATGAATCCAGAAAAGAACTCTGTTCTTTCTGATGCCAACGCATAGGCCTTTCGTCACTATACTACACTTCTACGCCTGCCCATTTCCGCTATAGAGCTGCGCTGGTTTATCTATGAGAGAAAGTGTCAGGTCTAGCTATTAATCACCTCTCTTGTTTTAAAGATATTTCTAAAAATGTATGATACTGAGCTCATCTTTCTCTTCTTAAAATCCCATTATCTTTAGCAAAGCCATTTCTCTCTATTTCATTACACTCAAACCTTTCCCTTCTGAGCACTTTTAGCAATCACCATGTACTGTCACATAGTATCATTTAGAAGAAAGAAGAGAATTTAAATTTATGGAGTGCTTACTAGGTATGAGGCAGTGTATGAGCATACAGACACATCACAAAATTAATTGCAAGAAAAATCTTTCATTGCAGACACTGCTATTCCATTTACAGATAAGAAAGTGAATCTTGGAGAGGTTAAATAACTTGCTACAATCAGAGTATTTAATAAACACTAGCAATTTCCACTGGTCAGCTCATCATTTTACCACTTTCTCTTTTTTTTTTCCAGAGTAAAAAACCCAGGTTTTCTATTTTACTATATTCACCACAGTGTCTAGTACAACATTAACATCATCTATGTGAAAGACACTCAACAAATGGCAATAAATGAATGCAATGCAAGTATGCCATTAAATACAGCAGTGAAGGGGAAGAAAAGTGATTTTACTGCAATGGTGATTCTCCTACCAACATATTGGGGGGGCTCTATTGTTTTTAAATTATCTAAAACTCAATCTCAGTGGTCACCTTTCTTGAATAAATAGAAATTCTTAAAGAGATTCAGTATATAATTGCTTCATTATCTTTTACCTTCCTATGAAAACTTTGTTCAGAATTCTAACACTTAAGGGGCGCCTGGATAGTGCAGTCGTTAAGCGTCTGCCATCGGCTCAGGGCGTGATCCCGGCGTTCTGGGATCGAGTCCCACATCGGGCTCCTCCGCTGGGAGCCTGCCTCTTCCTCTCCCACTCCCCTGCTGTGTTCCCTCTTTCGCTGGCTATCTCTCTGTCAAATAAATAAATAAAATCTTTAAAAAAAAATTCTAACACTTAAATATAGCAATCCTTTAGACTCTGGAGAACAATTTCTACATTTGTTATTGCACGTGTACATACTAGAAATGGCCCAATAAATAATTGTTTATAAACAACCCATTATCAAAAACAATCTGCGGATGTCAGGGTACAGCTGATAAATGAATTACCTGGGTCTTTTTAGTCAAATCAGAATTTGTGCTCTCAACTTTCTAAATCCAGTCATTAATTCCTTAAGACAGGCAAGAGCACTAGATCAACACACCCTTTGGTCTTGGCCACAAATGCAAAATCCTAAATCTCTTCTACTACCAACTGGCACTCAGATGTGTATGCAATGTTGGTGGGCTCATGTTGAGCCTTCTACAGAAGCTGCTCTTTTCTTACCCAGAAGAACGTTATTTCTTCACATCTAATTAGTAGGGAAATGGAAATGACTTACTTCAGAAAAGATGGATCCGCTTTCTTTTATTTCATTTTTGTTAACTATGAAGTCATTTTTACCTCATTAACTGCTGTATGTGGCTGTGGAATGAGATGTCTCAGAAATAAAACCCCACACTCTGCAGGGCTTTCCCAAAAAACGAACAGTATTTCCAACACTACAGAAAAATCCAGGGTAGGTGGGCTTCATAAATTAAGGAAAGGGGAATAGTAGAATAAGAATAATAGTTTTAAAAAAAAAGATATGAGATTTAGATCTCAAATAATGTGGTACTTGACTTATTCCCCATCGCCGATAGCATAAGCTTATTTTTCTTGCCCCTTATGAATCCAGATCTAATTTATCATCCACTAGCAAGATTCCAAGGTCTTTTTTTAGAATCAGTACTTTCCAGGTTTTTCTAATCCATTTAATATCAGTATTGCACCTTATTTTGCCCCATAAGTATCAAATTGCATTTGCCAAAACTGAATCCCATTCTATCAATTTCTACTCTTGTTACTGACCTCTTCAGGTTCCTTCATAAGACTTTTCCATATAGAGCCCCCACTGCACTTCAGCACAAAGCCCCTGTCCTTTTTGATGCACTACAATGTATATGATAAACAGGAACTCTGTATAATAGGAAATATAATAGTCATTCAGCCTCCATACACTCACTAAAGTAAGTCAGGTCCCTGGTCACACATCACACATACAGAAATCCATGCCAAGCTATTTTCTTCAGAAGGTATGCATGGGTATGCACCCTGGAATGAATTCTCTGCCAAACCACGGGGATTATCAGAAATTGCAGCTCTCAATAACAATTACTGACCTTGTAGACACATTTAGCTAAAAAAAACAAAATGACTTTATTATAAGTTCCCAAATCCTAAAATTAAATATTCTATTAAGCCTTCCAATTCAAGTCTCAATTATCACTCAACATTCTAAGCTTGGATACAAATAAGCATTGGCTTAAATATTTCCTTCCCAACCCACACCACATATTAACTATATAACCCCCATATAAACCAAATGATGCAGTGACTACAATAATCTGTAAGCATAATAGAATTATTTCGGTGATCTGACAGGCTGGTACTCTACAAAAGCCCTAGTCACAGTAATTGATGCTGAATCTTCCAGTTATAGAAATGTATATATCCACTCTGAGTTAATTTTCTAGGTGTTAATAATGATATTAAGTACAGGACATATTTCACGACTATCAGGCACCTCAATAGATGGAGAATAGAGACCACCACTTACATGAAAAAGAACAGTATTAGGATTCAGGAAATGTGGAATGTTTCCACCCCTGACATGAACTTCCTACCTTGCTGAGAAAGTTAACACTTCTCTGGGCTGCATGATCACTAGTAACTACAAAATGGGGCTAGATCATTATAAAAACAGACAACAGTGTGGAATTCTATAACATACTTTCTATCTACTGATATCCACAATAACTTAGTAATACCAGATAACTAATTTTTCATGCACATAACCAGTGAGAAACAAAAGTAACTTCAGAAATGTAGGTCTATGCCTTTTATTAAAAACTTTTTTGGCTTTTTGATAAACCAAATTTATAATGGTAAATAATACCAATCTTATAACCACAGAGTAATGAGCCCTTGTTATATAGAAATAAATCTTGAATTCGACATGTTTCTACTGGTGAAACTTTTCATGTAAAACTCTTACTGTACTGGCTCTTACAGGGGACATGCTAAACAAGAATACATATACTGTGTATATGCATCTAGCTCATTTTAGTTAATGACAACAAAAATACTCTAATTATACAATCTGTGAACGAATAAAATGAAATAAATTAACCTATAAGATTCATATTATATTCTATTTTTTAAAGATTTTATTAATTTATTTGACAGAAAGAGAGACAGGGAGAGAGCACAAGCAGGGGGAGCAGCAGAGGGAGAGGGAGAAGCAGACTCCCCGCTTCACTAAGCAGGGAGCCCAATGTGTGGCTCAATCTCAGGACCCTGGGATCACGACCTAAGTCAAAGGCAGACACCTAACCAACTGAGCCATCCAGGTGCCCCTCATATTTATTCTAAAGTTCTAGTATATTATGCTAACAATTACAACCTATCATATTTCAAATTGATCCACTGTATAGTCCCTTAACAGAATAATACCAAAAGAGATGAAAGAATATTTGGTAGAGAGAGACAACATCCGGCTGTTATTCTAGACCTTCAAAGTAGACTCACTGGAAGCAGATCAACTTGGATGTGATCTACTTGTGTTTCCAGGTTGTGTGGACAGACAGGCAAATCTAATGGTTGCCAGTGGAGAATAGTGCTGCACGAGGGATAACCTCTTGTAGAGCGGACTCTTGGGGAGCTTTGTCCTTACTTTCCACAAGAGGGCAAGGACAGGGTACTGACCTATGGCCTTCCTCCTGGAACCCTTTTCTACACCTGACCTCTTACTGGAGAACCAGAGCCTGTGCCAATTGCTCCCCTCTGACATGGGAGGGTTGAATCAAAGGAAGCTGTTGAGCTTCTGCCTGCATGAGTAGCAGTATCAAGACAAGCTCTGCCTTGCTCTTGTGGAAGACTTGCTACCTCAGGATGGATCTAGTCCAACCAGAGGCAGGTGATCAACACTGGGCACTGGACCCTTCGTACCTATATCCTGATAGCCTGATGCTGCTTCTCCTTCCTTGGAAGTCTGGTCATCCAGAAGATTCCTAGTGTTCCTCTCAGGCCTCTGCCAAATGTGCCATTTGGAATACCAAGAATGGAACAATATTTTTCAGTGCCTTTACATCCTCTTTCAACCAATTTTTGAATGATGTATGTATTTGGGGGATGTTCTCAAAGTTTCTCTGCTGACAGCTATAATCCCAATATCATGACCTTTCCCTCCTGAGAAATCAGAACGATCTGATAATACTGAGTGATGCTTCTGAATTTTCCTGAAATAATTTCTAGCAGAATTTTATAAGTGTACAGGTCCTCACAAGCACTTAATGATGTTTCCTCTCCTTTAGAAAGATTCTCGGTAAATTGAGTGTGAGATACACATTTGTTTGTCTTGATGCAGTAGGACTTGGTGCTCCTTCTGGAGCTTTTACCTCTCCCTTTCTAACTGGGTGTTTTCTAACTGAAGCCAACATTTCTTGGCTTGGAAATTTTTCATATGATGTTTCAGTAGATCAATTATTTCAGCTATTTCAGTTAATTTCTTATGCATTTGGTTACCTTTTCTCCAAGATGTCATAAGTAAGTATGTAACTCCACCACATTCAAAACTCCCTAAATTATCCTGTAAGAGATCTTCTTTAGATGCCTTCAATATATCTTATTCCAAGTTCCCATGATTCATGTTGTATTCCCCCAAAATAGAGCCACTCATCTCTTTCTCTACTATTAGGAACTTGCTCCATAGGTAGGTAGGGTTCTCTGAAGCTTTTCCCTCCTCTTCAATAAGTTTTCCTGCTCTTCACTTCCATTTCTGAAGTGCTTATGAAAGCACCTTTATGTTTCTCTGAACATTAGAAATTTCTTCCAAAGCCTCTGTTAGCACTGTCCAAATCACTTCTCCCTTTCTCTGATGGATTTTAAGGGATATTTTGTTTGCAAACACTTGATGTTGATTTTGCTTTATTGAGTCTTCTGAAGGCTGAGTCTTACCTGCAATGTCAGTTACCAGCCAAACTTGTTGCAAACATTTAGATTTCTCTTCTTTCCATCCTTTCTTATAAGAATTTATTTTAAGACAAAGTAAAGAGGTTTAGCTTTTAAGCTCTTTACTCATGGTCTCTATGTTTGCTAGTACCGAGACTTGGTTCTCAGTCAAACTTCTAGTACAGTTAGTTGATTTAATGTCTTCGAATTCTTTTTCAGTGTGGCTAAATGTATCAAAAATTTGTTGTTTTTCCTTTAGAAGGGCAGACTCCAGTGGCCAGTTCTTTGTCCTTTAAGCACAAAACCTCCACTGTGACTATAAGAGCCACCATCTTCCATAGCATTCTCTGCAGGTCTGGGCCTGGACTAAGACACCTGGGCAGTGCCATTACCACCGAGCAGAGGGGCTCCTGAATCAGTATCTCAGCCCTCAGTGGATCTTCTGAGCCTCTCAAGGTCACTGCTAAGTCATCTCAGTTTACCAGGATCCTGTGGTTAGAACCGACGACAGACTGCTATGGTAAGTATTCTTCCCAGAGCCTCTTTATTGCCTATCTACCAGAACAGACTTCAGTGAAGGTGAGTGAGGGGACAGGACAGACAAAAGCAGTGCTTATCATGTCTTCTTCTCATCCTACTTCACAAAGAGTGTGATCTATCCCACGACTCAGGGATATGGACTAGGCTCTGTGAGCCAGAGGGGACAGCCTACGGCTCTGGCCATCTAAGGCCCTTTTTGGCTGTCTCAAGAACAGAGGAAGTCAATGTCTTTTTATAACTGTCACTCTTCTAGGTCACTGGTTGGGAAGCTCCATGGTGGAGAATTTGTAGGTCCCCAACACTAGCCACTACTCTTCTTTCTCTCCAATATACTTTTTATTCTGTAGCCTTGAAGACATAACCTAGTCCATGATGATCAGAGAAGACTCCTCCTTGGTTTATGTCTGGCTTGCATCGAATTTGTTTGGGAAACAGTTTAAGAGGTTATAAAGAGTCCTACAAGAGATTTCAACACACCTCCCTGCTTTTAGCTTCAAAAAATAAGGAAGAAATAATCAGAATTTTCAAATATATTGCCTTTTCCCTCTAACAGACTTTATATTTTTTAGAATAGTTTCAGGTTCATAGCAATACTGAACAGAAGACACAGAGATTTCCCACATACTCTCTGCTTCCATACACACATTGCTTCTCTATTATCAACATCCCCCACCAAAGTAGTACATTTGTTACAGTTGATGAACCTACAGTGACACACCAGAATCACCCAAAGTCCACAGTTTAAGGTTCACTCTTGGTATTGTACATTCTATGGGTTTGGACAAATATATAATGACATGTACCATTATAATACCATAGCAAGTAGTTTCACTGCCCTAAAAAATCCTCTGTGCTCTGCAGATTCATTCCTTCCTCTTCACAACCCCTGGCAACTACTGATCTTTTACTGTCTTCACAGTTTTGCCTTTTTTTTCAAAATGTCATATCATTGGAATCATATAGTATGTAGCCTTTTTGCATTAGTTATTTTGCTTGGTAATATGCATTTAAGTTTCCTCCATGTCTTTTCATGGTTTGACAGTTCATTTTATTCAGTGAAGAATAATATTCCATTGTCTGAATGTATTACAGTTTATTTATCCATTCACCCACTGAAGGACATCTTAGTTGCTTCCAAGTTTGGGCAGTTATGAATAAAGCTACTAATAAACATCCATGTGCAGGTTTTTGTTTGGACATAGTCTATTGCCTTTTTACAGATGAGGCATGGAAGCCTTAGAGAGGGCATGTGACTTGCCTAAGACCACCTGGGTGTTAGGGAGTAAGAACAGAATCTGTATGCACATCTGGTCCCCAGGCCTCTGCTCAGTCAGGTAATGACTCGCTATCAGCTGTGTGAAAATGGGGAAAGAGCAATTAATACTTCATGATGCTTACCTGGTTGCTTCTTACAGGGCTTGTTCCAGAACTTAACAAGAAAAGCAGATTCTAAACTAAATTCAAGCACCAGGCCACAAGACTAGCTTAGAAAATATGTGGCCCAAGTGTAGAAGAAACTGCATTTACTGAAATGTAGAGTCCCTGAATCAGAATACCAGCTCCATACCCTTGCACCCCTCAGTCTGCTCACTTATAAAATGGGAATATTATGAAAGGCACCTGGCATGTGATTGAACTTAACTTCTTTCCATCATTCATTTTTATCTAGATGGAATCTGCACACAATGAAATACATTTTAACAGTAGCTCTCATCCTCGGTCACACATGAGAATCACCATGGGAGACTTTAAAAATTGCTGATAACCAACACCAGAGATTCATATTTGATTGACTTGGGGTGTGGCCTGGGCACTGGTATTTTTTAAAAGCTTCCCAGATAATTCTAAGGTGCAGCCAATGTTGAGACTGTAGTATGTTAAAAGCTAGTATTAATGAGCACTTGCAGATGCTAAACATTGTCACATTAGAAAGCATTTAATCCTCACAATGCTACATGGCAAGTGCTACTATTTTACTCAAAAAGAAATTGAGACTCAAAGAAATAATTTTTCCAAAGTCATGAAGCTATAAAATGAGATTGTAGAGATTTGAATGTGGGTCTCTGCCTTTAAAGACCAAGCTGGCAGCCACAAGCTAATGACGTCCACAGGGTCCACAGGTCATTCTTATTATACTGCATGGCACTTCCTTGCTCCTCTCAAAGTTAGACCCACTTCTATGAATTGTTAGCACCATACCCACAGTACAACGTCAACACTCATCCCACTTTGTTCCTAAAAGGCGTTAAGCCAAATAGATTAAAATCCCAAGCCAGCTCAGAGTTGGAGGTAACAAAATTCTCAGGTATTTCACTAGCAGAGACCCAAACAGACTAGATTTCTCCCTAGTCTTCCCAGACTGTACTTGCCAATCACCGTTGTCCACCACTTCATTCCTCTTTCAACCATACCACCCATTGGATCAATCAAAAATTACCATTTGGAATCACTCATTGTCATTCCAAATATATTTGGCAAGAGGAAGGGCAAGGGGAAGGGAATTGGTGGCAAATAAGACTGAATGACAATCACCATGTCAGACTCAGAACCAGGAGGCAACTGGATTAATGTCCAACGCTGGCAAGAAGCTGAGGGTAGAAGACACATTGCCTGACGGTATGCAATAGGTCCCCATTATTTCTAGTACCTGTCACTAAGCATCTGAGTCTCCCCAGCCCAGTTCACTCTAGTTCTTATCCATTGTCTAATGCAAACGTGGTCAGAGAAAAAAATTTTAAGGACTCAGCTACATTCAGAAAACTTCTCCCTGAGCTTCATCTCAGAAGGTTCTCTCTATATTTCTGTGTCTTTACTCCCCATCATAAAACTAAATTAAAAACTTGCTAAGAGACAAAGGGCTACATCAAAAACCTTAAGGCAGTTATGCAGGACAGTAAGCCCTGGATTACCTGGCTTCCTGCTCATTAATATTTGTATCCATCAACAGGAGGGAGAAGGAAAACCCTGATCCATGAGAGCACTGAACCCACTGGAAGACTGACATTCTTTAGCGACTTTTATTGGGGAAGAGAGTGTAATTTAGCGAAATAATCTTTATCTTTGTCATTAGGAAATGTTGGTACGCATTCCAGCTGACTTTATGTTAGTCCTGTGAGCTTGGACAAGTCACTTACTAGGCCTTGGCCTCCTCATATAAATTAAAGATAAAATAACTTCCTACCAGAATTATTGGGAAGAGAAAATAGACTAAAGTATAAGAAGATTCTTGTAAAACACTTGCCATCATAAAGATTAGCTGGCGGTCTCCTGTTGCCGGAGAGACTCATTACCTGTAGTTAAATTAAAAATCTCTACCACTAGTCACCCTGAAGCAAGCAACAGAGACGCCCAATTGAGAAGCAGCTCGACACAAATCCATGCTGACTATTTAAAGCATCTACCCTAGTGACTTTTGCTTTGGGGCTCTGTTTGAAAGCACTGTATGTTTTCTCATGCATATGCCATGTTTCCTGGGGTCCAAAATCCTATGGGCTCTTTGTTGTTTCTCAGTTTCAACCACTCTCTGTGTTGCTTCCTGGGACTCCTCCAAAAATAAATTTTACATATGCTATATATCTTTTTAAATTCACATCATACAATTCCAAACATACTGTCAAAAACTCGTAAAACATCATCTAGCCATTTTATATGCTGTGGCAATTGTCAAAGATATAATAAAATTAACTTCAATTATGTAGACATTTAGTTTTAATATATTTTAATTGATTATCTATTTTGTGTCAGCCATTATGATATGTGCTAGGAATACAGCAAGACATAGTTTCCATCCTCAGGGGCTCCCAATATAGTCAGTGCTGTAAGATGTAAGAGTTTTAAACACTAACTACCCTTACAATAGCTCACCTTAATTTCTTAATTTGATTTCTGTTTTTAGTGATTAGCCTCTAGGCTTGAAGGATATTGTCCATGAAAAACAGAGGTTTTGTGTTGCTTTGACCCTCTTCCCTTGGGGGCTAGAAAACTCATTTCACCTCTCTTTCCAGTTTACCATCTGTGCAGCGGTAAGATGATCAAGTACTGAAATGACGTTATGTTGATCAGGTTAATGAGATTTGCAGTATTGGACCATGCATGCACCTTCATTAAAGAAACTTGAAATGAATATCCATTCTAATATAGCCATAGCTCCAGTCCCCGTTGATGGCTCTGGGTGACATGTGAAAGGCAAAAGTGAAGAACCTTTACTTAGGAGACTAGTGACAAATAATGGCATATCTTTATGAAACCTAATAACTTTGGATTGGCCTCTATGCCAAGAAAGCACTACAAAAGAATCATAGTGTGCTAGAACACGGCTTCAGAGAAGCCAAATGCCTAATTCATCTCTTTTTATCATTTTCACTTACAATTCATTAGCAAATCCTGTTTCATCTACATACATAAATACATATATATCTATTTATGTATGTAGATGAATATGTATGTACATATATATACATGTATATATCTCCAGAATCCAGTCACTTCTCACCAACACTCTGAGCTAGACCCACCTTGGTTGACTGCAGAGTCTCCCAACAAAACTTTGGCTTCTGCCCTTCCTCATTATAGCCTATTTGCAACACAGATCTTCTTTTAAAATATGAGTTGGATTATATCGTTCCTCTGATAAAAAACTTCTAACGTCTTTCCATATCACTCCAGTGTCTTTTCATATCACTATTAAATGTCAAAAACCCTTGAAATAAACAGAAGGGGGAATGAACCATGAGAGACTATGGACTCTGGGAAACAAACTGAGGGCTTCACAGGGGAGGGAGGTGGGGGATTGGGATAGGCCAGTGATGGGTATTAAGGAAGGCACATATTGCATGGAGCACTGGGTGTTATACGCAAATAATAAATCATGGAACACTACATCAAAAAAAAAAAAGTTTTCAAGGCCTTCAGTCAGTGTTTCTCAATGAGGGTGGTAATGCAATGAAGGGGGCCTTTTATAAAATTCTCCAGGGGAATTTTACTGTTCCCACGAGTAGCACTCTCCTCATCTAGGGAGCAGGGCAGGACTGGTAGATGTTTTGTCATGCATAGCACAGTGACGAATCTCCTTGCCTCCTAGATGACTTTCTGGTGTCCTTGCTCAACACTATACCTCACTTCATTTGGAACTTTATCAAGAATTGTTCTTTTCATGAAATCCTGTCATCAGTGACAATGTCACTCATGATAGTTGAGTTACCATATCACATTTGTATCAGTCTACATTTTTATGTCATGTTTGTGGTGATTCTGACTAAAGGTGAAGCATTTGATGACTTCATTATGTCTTCTAGTGTAATCATACACTAGGGTTTACATGTATTTTTAGAAATTTCTCATATATTTTACCCTTAGGAAATAACATGAGTTTTTAAAAATTATATGTATAAGTAGGTCATATTATCTATGGATTTAGTTTCAGGAAAGTATAGAAGGAAAGTACAGAAGGTATTACAAAACATTTTCTATGGTATGAGCCACTGGGTCTGACAGGTTTGCTTTACATAATCTGGCCTATGTCACTTCTGAGGTCCCCAAGGGCCTGTCACCTCCATCTCCACTAGCTTCCTTATTAGTAATCCAAGCAGAGTATCATCTCAGGGACTTTTCCTGGTTTTTCTTTCTGCTTAAAATGTTCTCCCCTCATATGCGTGCATGGCTCTCCATCTGAGTTACTTCCAGTCTCTGCACAAATCTCACCTGAGCAGTAAGGACTTCCCAGTGCTTTCTTCCTTCCCTTATCTTACTTCTGCAAAGCACTTATCATCCCAACTGACAGTATCTATGTTTTACTTGTATATGTATTAGCTTATGATCTGTCTCTGCCAATTGGAGTATAAGCTACCAAAAGGTAAGGCCTTTTATTCCATCAGTGCCTAGGCCTGTGCCCTGAACATCATGAGTACTCAATATGTGTTTGTAGACTAAATGAATGGTTCATTTTAATTTAAAATGCTAGTTTAAAACATAAAATTTTTAATTTTTAGGAGTCTTTTTTTTTGCTTAATCATCTTTTCTTACAGCATCCTGTTTTTGTTTCATGAATGCAATATATTTTCATGACTTTTCAAAGATTAATGGTAATTTTCATTTGTTTTTTAATATTTTATTCTTCCTAAATTTTCTTTTTTTTTTTTTTTAAGATTTTATTTATTCGGCAGAGATAGAGACAGCCAGCGAGAGAGGGAACACAAGCAGGGGGAGTGTGAGAGGAAGATGCAGGCTCCCAGCAGAGGAGCCTGATGTGGGGCTCGATCCCATAACACCGGGATCACGCCCTGAGCCGAAGGCAGACGCTGAACCGCTGTGCCACCCAGGCGCCCCTAAATTTTCTATTAGTTCAAACCTTCCTCTCATCACCTATGTATCTTTATTCATTCATTCATTCATTTATTTACTATCTTAATCTCCTCATTTCATGTTAGAGACTTCCTCAAATGCCTTGCCAGACTACATTTTTCTGAGTGGGACACAAAAATGCTAACTGGAGGTTCTGGGGGAGGATGGAAAGCAAGGCCTGTCAACTGGTATATGTCAGTGGGAGGTGATCAGGTGGCCAGCTCCCTTCTCAATGGGGATGGCCAAAGGTCTGCTAGTCTTTTCACTGTGGCAGTCCCAGTTCTCCAGGGAAGTTTTCTCTCAACTCTTCCTGAGAAGTATCAGCCTGGTTACTAAGTTCTAGAACAGGGTGCTGCTCAACAAGACTTGCATTAGTCCATCTATTTGCTAGCCCAGGTCCCTGCTCCCCAGTTCTCCATGCATGCTATTCTCTCTAGCCTCTCTGGTTCCATTCCAGTCCAAGCAGTAGCTTATTCTGGGTAGGGAATGAACATCTAGGGATCTAATTGTTCTTTAAAAAGACTTTCAAGCAAATCCCATTTCCAACAAGTCTCCCAGACACACACCCACAAATACCCACACACTTTATCCTTAACTTGTGTCTGGTGGCTCCAATTCCAGGACCTTACTGAAGTTTGTGAAGTAAATCAAAGGGTTTCCCATTGGTGCCACAGTGTGTAGGCATTTACCTCTAACTTTCCTCTGTGCCATAGATATATAGAGTTCCACTGAGGATGATGTTTATGTTTTGCCTTTAGCTCTCCTTACTATGGGTGTAATTTAAGAGTAGAGGAAAAACGTGGAAAGTTCATTATTCAACTATTTTAAAATCATTTATTTCTGTAATGATTTATAATAGCACAAAGTTTTTTGTTTTAATTTTTATCTAATCAAATCTCTACTTCCCTTGTCTTTTTCACTGGTCTAATAGTTTCCGAGTGCCCAATATGTGTCAAGCAATGATTAGGGTAACAGCAGTAAGCCAGATAGACAGACATAGGCTCTGCTGTTACATAAGCTATAGTGCACTAAGGTGACAGACACTAACTTGCAGTTATATGTGTGAGGATGTTATTGAAGGAAAATTTCAGAATGCCATGCAATCCTACAGAAAAGGTGTTTAAGATTACATAACATATAAGAAATGAAGGTTAAACTGGCTTATTAAGAAATGTTTTGGGTTGAGGGATGGAGGTGAGCATGGAGAAGAGAAACAGAACACACAGATAAAGTAATAACAAAGTCAAGTCCAGCAGGTAAGACAGAGCACAGCATATTCAGAGAACTGAAAGGACTCCCTTAGAACAGAAACACGGAGTGGGGAGGGAGAGTGATTCTGGGTAACAACAGAGAATTAGGCAGAGACCAGAGAATCTCTCAAGCTGAGTTAAAAATTTAAGACTTTGATCTAAGGGCAATGGATTTTGGTTATTTGGTTAGTATTTGGTTATATTTGCTATCTGTGTATGGATTTAATATTTAATATTTAAATCTTAATCCATAGGGATTGAATTTTTCCACAGGCTTTGAAAAGGGGGTAAATGTTAATTTTCTTTTCAAAACAGCTACTTTCCCAACACAACTTATTACAGTCTGTTCTTTGTTAATTTGCGATGCCATCTTTATCATATATAAAGCTGCTCTATAAACTAAAGCTGCCTCTGAATTGTTTATTCTGTTCATTGATCTATCTAACTATTCTTTCACTGACATCTCAACCTTTAAACTATTTGGCTTTATAACACCTCTTCATATTGAGAGAGTAAGTTTCCCTGAATTAGACTCCCATACAGCTCTGATTTGAATTAGAAAATTCTTATTTGAAAAAAAAATTACAAATTTTCATACTGTCACTAGAATACCTTGGATCTAAATATAAAGTAAAATTCTATCCCAGTGTGTACAATTACAGAAAATGTAGCTACATTATACACTTCAGAATCATCTCGTTATTAGACAAGAGCAGCAAGAGCAAATACTTATTCAACATTACCACTGTGCCAAGCGTTCTATATGCATCAGCCTAGGTATCTAGTCCTCTTAGTGCTTGGTATCCTTCATATGGTCCCAGTCAACTCTGTTTAGAGACAAATACTTCAATTGTCCCCATTTTGCAGTTGAGGAAGGCTTAGATGGGTAACTTCACCTACTTATGGTTACTTGGCCAAGAGGAAATAGAGCCACATAATTTTTCTGCTTTACCATTTATCTAATATATAACAAGTATTAATTGTCCTTACCCTATACTCCCAGAACAATCTGTACAAATTTCTACCACTGTCTTTATAGCACTCGTGCAATTGTATTTGTCCATCATCTGTCCTGACACACATGAAAATGCAGGCTACTTATTTACGTCTATGCCCCAGTGCCCAACACAGTGATACCAACTTCAGTGGAATAAATAAACACTTGTTCATTGAATTAACTGTTTACCATTGCTTAAACTGTATAAGAAAACTAAGAAGATGTGAATGAAAGTCAAGGACAGGCATAACGAACAGCAAGAAAAAACAAAATTTAAATCTTCTACACAATCTTATCATACTTAATACTAAATGGCCTAACGCCAGTGATTCTGGTTTCAACCCCACTTCTGCTTTATCTTATGGAAGGTAAGGAATGAACATTAGCTCCAGAGAGAAGCTTCTTGGGGCCAGTGTAGATGTGCTCTAAGGACCAAACCCTAGGAGCAAAAGGAAACCTCCTGTGACAGCTTTGTGCTGACCAATACTAAGAATGTTCTGTGATTGGCAGCTGCAGACTTGAAGTTTATCTAAGTTTAAATCCTGGGTAACTATATATCCTTCATGAATTAGCTGGTGCCCTACACAGCTGTGACCCACAATGAAAAAGGAACTTATTATCTTCAGTTTAGATGTGTCGGTTATATTAGTTTCAGTGGCTTTTTATAAAATTTCCAACTCCTGGCAATCATAGATACTTTATCTTCTCCTCAGGGCCCATAATTATCCTATTAAAACCGATTATGAGTTTTAGTATCTCAGGAAATCTCCATCAGCTCAATTAATGTTTAAGAGGAAACTCAAAGCTGACACCATATTTTTTATTTCTAAGAACATTTCAGATCAGAAAAACAATCCAACAAGCTTTCTTTTGGGAGAGATCTCATCCTCTCATGCTACAGAGAAATGCATTTGTTCATTTCTTATACGTTAAAGGTATACTGAGCACTTACCATGTCCAATTAATGTGTGGTGCACAATGAGTGATACTTATATAAATAGACAATACCCCCGCAGGTGGGTGCTTATAATCCACAGGAAAATGAAAATGCAAAAATATTTAAATTATAATGTGATAAGGAATTTTATAAAAGATGAATCAAGTTCTGCAAAAGAACAGAGGAAGAACAGATTCATATGGTCTTGGTTGGGATGGATGAAGGCTTCATGGAGAAGGTCCACTATGAGATGCCTATAAAGGATGGATGAAAGTTTGGCTAGCAGACATAAGAAGAAAATGTCTATTGAATATGTTCTAACATCTAGACACTACCTATATATAATAGTATAACAGTAATAGCTAATTGTTATTGAAGAGATTCCATGTGCCATACACTGTGCTAAGGGCTTTACGTGCATTATTTCATT
The DNA here is from genome assembly GCF_017311325.1 of Ursus maritimus. Lineage (NCBI taxonomy): Eukaryota > Metazoa > Chordata > Mammalia > Carnivora > Ursidae > Ursus > Ursus maritimus. The sequence continues at coordinate 32,027,883 of NW_024424008.1, read as the reverse complement.
TAACCCTCAAACAATACCTTATGAAAAATATTTTCATTTAACAAATAAATGTTTTTTGAATACCTACCATGTGTTAGGTATTGCTCTCATTATTAATATTACTCTCAAAGGTGAATAAGTTGAGGTGTAGAGATCAGTAGACCTGGGATTTGAACCCACATGATCTGCAGTCTCGTAGCAGAGTACTATATAACCTCCCACAGTGAAGTGTTCTAAAGTCAGGCTGTCCAATACAGTAGACACTAGCCACATGTGACTACTGAGCACTTAAAATCTGGCTTGTCTGAATTGAAATGTACCACAAGTGGAAAATATATACATCTTGTTGAAGACTTCATTTTCTTTAAAATGTAAAATATCTTTAATAATTTGCTATATCACCTACATATAAAAATGATAATTTGGGAGTATTGGCTTAAGTATGTTATTAAAATTAGTTTGATCTGGTTTTCTGGTTTTAATTAATGAGGCTACTAGAAAACTACATATTACAAAATTTGGCTGACATTATAGTTTTATCGGACTGCTCTGGGGATTACAAAGGTGAGTAGAAAGATGCCCTCAAGGTGACTGCATTGCAGTCTAGTGGGGGAGATGGGGCTGTGTTTACAAAGTAGCACAATGCAAGGCATGTGATAACTGCCAAAGGAGGACATGGATACTGTTTCTTAAGAGTTTACAGAAGACAAAAATTTCTTCTGACTAGGATAATTGGATATCTTCACTGGTTTGGTTACAACTGAATTTACACAAAATTCCAAATCTGAATATTTTCTCTAACCCACAGGATACCATGGAAATGTGAAGAACTGCTAAAGCCCAAAAGAAACCTCTAAGTGTGATTTCTGATGGCTCAATCAACTACCTACATCGAGAGTGAGAATATAATAGATCAACAAAATCCACGGCAGCTCCAGAACTCAATTAGCTCAGAACTGCTTAGTAAGCAGCAGAGTTCCTTCATCAAGTAAACATTTCTTAAGCTCCTGTCTAATGCCGAGACTAAGATATTAGATTCCACTCATAGTTAACTTACTGGATCCCTTTTGCCTTCTCTACTCACACATTACAGATGTGGTTAGGCAGAGAACTGACCAAAAGGTAGACAACTGGGTGTGAGTGGGGAAAGCAAGAGTCCTATGAGATCCACAAGTTAGTAAGTAGCCTCTGAATTAATTAGATCAACATAGCTCCATTGGGATTTCACTGGTTTTTCATTTTTGATTAATTTGAAAAATCATCTAATTTATGAACCGGCAGGATGTTCTGAAAGATAAACAAAGCTGTCTGCAATTTGAATTTCTCCTGACTTTGTCCAGCTCCAATTTCACATTTACCTCATTCTCTCAATTGTTATGGACTACTTGCTCTTTGACAACTTGAAGAACCAGATGTGCTTCAAACCAAGAGGCCAAATTCTTCTCCTGAGAATTCTCCTCCCTGGGAATTCCTATAAAAAGTGCTATAAAAAGTGAATCTTCCTGGCAGCATTTTGAAGGCGAGCTCTTTGCTCCACATGGCATCAAGTTACCTGGACCATTCAGCATTTATGGTTCTGGAGTTGTAACTTTCAAATGCAAATGTGATACAAGCAAGACTCCTTGACACATGAGAACATATTGAGATGTCATTGTAATTACGTAGGATGTAGACCTGGCCAGCAAGCCAGGACTATGTGCATGCAGGGGTAGTTTGCTTCAAGCCAGTTCTTCTCTCTCCTCAACTCCCGAAGGCCTAGCCAAGAATTGAGACAAACCGCAGTTGTGTGAGCACCTTCCTGGAATTGCAAACACTGACAACAAATTCTCCAGTGTGTGAGCCAATGCTAAGTCCCTGACATATAGTAGGCGTGCTTTTGACTTTAATTCTTACAGTGCTGCTAACTAGACATCATTCATTCTCATTTTAAAAATTAGGAAACTGGGGTACAGAATGTTGGCTAAGTTACTTGTCCAGAGTAGAACAAAGTTTCAAAGACAGCCTTATCTGAACCCACGTCCATGCTCCCAACTGTGGGACACAGTTCTTACCATAATATTTTCTATTTAACGGTGTATGAATGAATGCATCCTGTCCATCACTCCACAAAGTATTTGATATAACTGGGCAAATCAAGACATGACTGTTAGCTATCTGTAAAACGGGTTAATGATAACAGTCCCATCACAACATATGGTTGTTAAGTGGTCAAGTGTGCTTCTTTCTACATGTTTTATTTTGCCTAGTTATTCTCCATTTCCTTCAACAGAGTTTTAGAAATGGCTTGACAAGCTATCTAACTGCTCTAGGCCTCCATTTTCCATCTTCGAATAACACTAGCCTTGTGCTAGCACATGGGGTTGATGGAATGAAATAATGGATCTGAAAACTCTTTACTGCTAGGTGCTATACCAATATGACTTTTCAAGTAAGCACTGCAGCTGAGGAAGAGTTTAAGAATCAAGGGTTTTATTTTATTTCTTCTCTTCACTCATAAGAGAGTAAAGTGAAGACAAATAAAACACTTCATTCCCTTGTTCTAACTTTTAGTTACCCACAAACTTGGGATGTACTTCTTTTAATTAATTCATCATGTTTCCATTGTTCACAACTTCAAGAGTCAAAAAACTGAACAACAACAACAACAAATAGCAGAATTCATTTCAGAACCTGCTATCTGGAAGAATCTTTCTGGAAAGATAGGTGGATACTGAGTGGTCAGCTTTGGGGATACTTAATAACAATCCCCAAGGTGTCATTTTCTGAACAGCTCCATTCTGTGAATAAGGTCAGAGAGTAAAGTGAAGCCCTCACAGGTAAATATTGAACCAGGTGTTAAAACGCCACCAGACACCATACATAAATAGCAGCTGCTGGAAGGAATGTGGAGATCTCATCACCTGGCAACAGCTCGGATTAAGGCTTCCTCATGAGAGATGGTGGGAGAAGGAGGAAGAAGAAAAATCAAACATCCATGGTGTGTGGCCAGGCCTCCATGTCTGCACATCAAACTTACCTCAAAAATGCAAAAGGGATTACTGAGGGACTGTTAGAAAATAGAAAGACCAGGGAAAGGGATTCTTCTGGAACAGGAAGTCGGAATGGAGTCAGTCTAGACTCTTCTGCAATTCTGATCTTCCTGTAAATGTTTGATGATCCAGAAATGCCAAATGGGGAACTCTGTACTGACATGGCTCAGCTTTTTGTTCTATAAAGTTTGTGCCAGTCACCATGTATGAGAGAAGAGAAGGAAGCTAGCACCTGAGTACCAACCATAGAACCATGTTCTATGTCATGTGCTAGGTAATTAGTTCCCAATATCTCACTTCATTCTTCCAAGAGTAACACAATTACTTCCAAGTTACATAGGGGGAGACTGAGGCTCAGAATGATGCTCAAGTTATGTAACTAGTAATTGATCAAATCAGGATTCAATTCAGGTATCTGTTATTCTAAACCCCATACTTTTTTTGCTTTACCAAATCCAACACTGTCCCAGCCGTAATTATTTCTAATGAAACTTGCCCCATTCCTGCTCACCCACCATGAAGCACATGGTACTCCAACTAGACTTGGCTAGTTTGAACCAAATTAAGCCATGAATCCTGCTCCCTAAAGATTTTCACTGGTAATACTCAATGCTCCATTTACTTTCTCTCTCTCTCTCTTCTCCCCCCTCTTTGGTACCCAACCAGAATTTAAAGTAGAACTTCTTAAACTTTATGTGGCCACACAGATTAGTGCTTGAAAGGGTTACTGAAAGCAAATAGTCCAAATCTTCTAATGTTACAGATTAGGAAACAGAGTCACTGAGGGATTAAGAGTATTTGCTTAAAGTCACATAGTAGTGAAGATAATAACAGAATCCAGGCCTATGTCGGTTTCAGGATATCTTGAGATTCTGAGTCTTGTAATCAAAGAGTTATAGAAACAAATAGAATATACATATATTTCAACCAGACAATGTTATGTTTATTGTTTCCATCTAAAGGGGTGACAAGATAGAGCAAACATGTATAATAACAAGGAAAGGTCTAGAATTTAAAGCTAGATATCTGGATTTAAAACTTTTATTCATTTGCTTTGTGATTCAACCCTAGAAACTTTGGTTTCCTTATCTACAAAATGGGAATATTAATCCCCACGTTAAGGATTTTGAGGATTTAATGAAACAACATAGGTAAAATATCTGGCACAGCCTGGTACATAGTAGCCATGCAAAAAGAATTCAGTTTTTCCCCTCACTTCTTACAAATTTAAGAAAAAAACAAAAAGCAGTAATAGCACTGTTGCAGCATTTAATAACTTATTTTTTTCAGCACACTTAAATCCTAGAATTGTGGGTCACACTTGAAAGAAACAAAAAACTCAAAACAATGTTAGACATCTAAACAAAACATACAATCTGATCACTACTGTAGCATAACAAATTCATATAAAAACATCCACAGTTACCACATTATTTACTCCTGTTGCCATATGACCATCAGCACCATGTCCCCATATGAGTACAACTTTTACTGTCCTAACTATGCTCATCACACACCCACAACACCAAGTTCTCACGTGATTCAGTCAACACTACTTTTCTTTGGCACAGCTTGGCCTCATACTCTTCCTCTTACCTTTTTCTTGCAAAAAATTTCCACTTAATCCTATACCGTATTCCCTGACTCCCTAAAACAGTATATATAGTCAAGTGTAGCAAAAATTAATGTGTATTAATTCAAATGTGGCCATACAACTATGAAAGCAACCTGGTACATGGCTAGGACCAGCCTGTTACTGGGCTTAGTTTGCTACTGGGCTCCAGATAGATCAAAGTCCAAGTCTGGAGTTCCCTGCTCTTCCACTCCCAAATCCTGCTGTCTGAGTCCTAGGTACCTAGGCTAGAAGCCAAGAAATGCACCTCTTTCCTCTTACTACTTTTCTTCAAAATGAATAAGAATGTGTTGTATGATTAAAAAAAAAAAGTACTTCAAGACTAAAGCCTTCTCAGGACACATGTTAGGAATTAAGATTCAAGATTTGGGTTTTTTTATTATTATTATATGGATTATATCTCCAATTTAACACTGTCTTCTTCAATCGGAATCACTGCATTTGACTCATAGCAAGTGTCAGGCCACTCTTTCTTTTCTAGGATATTAGTTCAAAACTGTCTGTGCTGATAATGACAGGAAATTGTCTCCAACTGTGTGTGCTTTGTCTGTTGGTTTTAATTGAGTGTATACTGAACAAATACTCATTGTCACTAAACTAATTCTGCTCAATCTTTCCGGCGTTTTCAGCAGGGAGAATGAGGACCAAAAAAAAGAGGGGGAGCAGAAGGAGGAAAGAAGGCAGGAAGATAGAGAGACAGAAAGAGGAAGGAAGGAAGGAAGGAAGGAAGGAAGGAAGGAAGGAAGGAAGGAAGGAAGGAAGGGAGGAAAGGGAGAGGAGGGGAGGGAGGGAAGAGGGAGGGAGGGAGGAAGGATTTCACACACTAAGACCCACAAAATGCTGGATGTCATCAGGAAAGACAGTAAAAAAATGGAAAGCATGGTCCCACACTTTATACAGTTGACTACAGGTCACTTTATAGAGACATGGTTTCTTCTCTGGCTCTGCCTCACCTGTGCCCATCCTCCTGGGGCCACTGAGGTCAATCCTCAGAAACTCTAGGCCAGGGAACTCAGCAATAAGGTGGGTGGGTCACTGTGAACTCTCTAATCCTACATCATAGTTCCAATTACTGGGCTTCTTTCTTCTCCCCCTGATGAACCCCCACTCTTGCCTTCTAATTCTAGAATTTAGATTCATATCACTTTCCATGGTTAAATCCCTACCTTTTCTTGATTACCACCCAATATACCATTCTTCTAGAACAAAGTTATTATTATGAACTAAACATCATGAAAACTAAGCCTTTCTTATTTCATTTAAATCCTTACAGAATTCATTCAATATAAGTGTAATTATAAAAAGGAAACTGAAGAGGGGGTAACTCATCTAGTGTCATGCTACAGTAGTAAGGGGAGAATAGAATTTGACGTTATTTTTCACTCCAGAACCTATTCGTTTAAACTAAGCACTATAATGTCTCCCTTATTCTTGCCTTGCAGACACTCATAATCTAGCAGTGCATGGAGATAAGAAAATAAGTAACAGTGGTACATGATGACACATACATGCTACATTAACTTAGGAAGGAGCAATCCATTCTTCCTGGGGAAGGGGGAGACTTTATTTTTATGATGAGTCTAAAAAAAAGAGGAGGAAGAAGCATGAGGATGAGCATTCAAGAAAAAAGAAATGCACAAATGGCCAGTAGTAGTTTATGGTTAGAATTAAGGTGTTTGGTAGGAATAAGACAACAGAAGAAGATAAAAGGTTACTGGAGACTGATTAGGGAAGAATGTGAATTCACATTAATAAGTCAGGACGTTGTCCTAGAATGATCATTCAATAAAAATTACCTTTTCCCATAGTTCAGAGAAGGAATGAGAGCTGAGAGAAACCAGAAACAGATAGGCCATAATTACAGTCCAGACTCAGCTGATGGAGCCTGATCCAGGTCTGCATGGCAGGTGGGAGGAGGGACAATCTGGAGGCAGAATTGAAAGTTCTATACCTGATGGCCAATTGGGTTATGAGGCTTGAGAGTAAAGGATGAGTTGAAAATCTCAGTTTAGGCAATAGTTTCAGGATGCTCATTATCCTCAAACTAAGGTATACATCTTGAAGCATTAAAAAGTACAATTAGACCAATGTTAGAAAATACTTAACAGTACAGTATGTTTATAAAATGGGTAAGATCATGAGCAGGTAGTCTAAAATACTACTTCTCAAATTTTAATGTGCATACAAGTGAAAGGAATTTTATTAAAATGTGTATTCTGGTTGAGTAGGCCTGGTTGAGGCCCAAGAACCTGCATCTCTAACTAGCTCCCAATGACGCTGATGCTGAGGTTGGTCCACAGACCACGCTTTGAATAGCAAGGGTTTTAAAATGCAAAAAGGAGATTTTTGAGATGTTTTTAGACAGATGGCTATTATTACAGATGACTATGTAATAGATCAATAAAGAAAACTGGAAGATTTGAGGGTGCGTGGGCGGGGGGGGAAGGGGCAAGATGCATCTTTTTTTGCCAGTGCTGCATGAAGGCCAGCCATGCCTTCAACGAGTGTCCTGAGTGCTGCTTTTGCAGAGGCCACAGGGACTCTGGATGTCTTGGCAGCTCTCCTGGGAAGTCTTTTCAATGTGTGAGATGGAAAGAATGAGACCCACGTAACTGCCGAGTTACTTCCATCACAGCCAAGAACATTCACCTTCTATAGAGTAAAGGTTTCCCTGGCTTCTTCCTTTGCCAAGACTCAAATACTCATACTGGAGATGGAGATGAAAACATTTTGCAGTCAGCTCCTTAAAGAATGCTGAAAATACACACAAGGGAGCTTTGTCCAAAAGTAAATAATTATTGTTTGGCAAGTGTTTACAGCGGTGGATGGGACAATACATAAGTCCTGTTCTCTCTTTACCAAAAACTGCCTGCCAGCTTTTAACTTGCAGGTGTGTTGTTGCTTGTTTCAGTTTTAATCTAGTTTCATAATGAAGGTATTCAACAAAATCACTTTTTAAGAAATGCATGCTAACTTCCACCCAGTGAATTTACTGCTGTTTCTATAAAATTAAACTCCAAGTATTAAAAGTAACTTTAAAGGTCAGCTGAGACTGCCAGTGGTTCTATGCTGATATCCAACTAAATGATCAACTACCCTCTGCTTGAACACTTCCAGCGCTGGATGGCTCGCCACCATTCAGAGATTTCAGTACACCTGAGAGCTCTGCTGGACAATTCTAACTTTCATTTATTAGTCCTAGTTCTACTTTGTAGAGTCACAAAGAAAAATGTAACCTCTCTTTCAAATAATAGTTATTCAAATATTGAAGACAACTATCACAGGCCAACAGAATACACAGCTGTCCAGGTCAAAAATCATTAATTCTTCTGTTCCTCATGTAAAATGAATTCAGATCTTTTCTCCATATGATTACCTGTACTCTAAAAGTACTTTAGTTTTCCTCTTAAACTGTGGTGTTCTCAATCAAAGGGAGAACCCCAAATGAGACTCAGAATAGCGTAAACTAAAATGTGCCCTTAACATCCTTTATACTAGTTACTTCTTTCCACCTTAGGGCATTCTAAGATCATATGAACAAGGCAGAAACAGAAAGAGACTATGGATATTGTGAAAGAAGGGTGTGAGTTCAACGATCTAGTTCCAACTCTTACTAGCTGTGTAAGCAAGTTATTTAACTTCTCTAAGTTTAAAATTTAAATTTACAAAATGGCAAAGATTACACTTAAAAATTAAAGATGGACATGAGATTTACAAATAAATATATGCATGGTGCCTAACGATAAATGCCTGGCACACAGTAGACATTCGATAAACTATAAATATTATTATTAATTTTGGTGTTTTGGTGAGGCATGTCAATCTATATTCCATTTATAATCTCCTGAAGATACTTAAATGCTTTTACATATCACATTTTACTAGCACAACTATTTTATTGTGAAACCAGGAACATAAATTTGCCTTTACCTATTTACCTTTATTTCTTCCAAACATTTATCTATTATTTCAGTCACCTGAATTCTTTATGGATGACAATTCTAGGATAAAGTACTTTAGCTAATATTTTTCTCAACTTTGAACTATATAAAATTCTGATTATTAACTGAACGGCATGTCACTGTTTAAAATGCTTTCAAAGAATGCAAGAACTTGTTTAAAAAGGAACACTACATCAAAAGCTAATGATGTACTGTATGGTGATTAACATATCATCATAATAAAAAATAAAATTTAAAAATAAATATAACAAAAAAAACACATGGCATTGTTTAAAATGTAAAAAACAAACAAAAACTACACACACAAACACAAGGTTGAAGGAAGAGTCCTATGCCTCTAGAAATATCCTTCAGATAAACACTGACCCTTTGAAACTAGAGTCTAGGTAGGAGACTGTGACATCATAATGAAATCCAAACATGTATCATATATACCTAACCCACCAAAGAAAGAAATGATTCTACCATGGATGATTTACTTTTGGTGAACCCATGAAGTCTAATAATAATCATGGCTTCCTTTTCTAAATGCTTAGAACATCTCCCCCTTTTCTTTAAAGATTCTGTCTTGAACAGTTTTAGATTCATAGCAAAATTAAGAGGAAAGTACAGAGTTTTCCCACATACCTCCTGTCCTGATAGCCTCCCTCATTATCAATATCCCCAACCAGGGTGGTACATTTGTTACAACTATTGTTTGTAACAACTTATAATTGATACATCCTAATAACTGGAAGTCCTTAGCTTTCCTCAGGATTCACTCTTGGTGGTGTACATTCTATGGATTTGGACAAACGTAAACGTATGATGACATGTATCTACCAGTGCAGTATCATACAGAGTATTTTACTGCACTAGAATTCTTCCATGCTCCACCTATGCATCCCTTCCCTCTCCTCAGCCCCTGGCAACCACTGACCTTTTTACTGTCTCCACAGTTTCAGCATTTCCAGAATCTCATATGGTTGGAATTAAATAGCAGGTAGCCTTTTCACATTGGTTTCTTTTGCTTAGTGATATGAATTTTAGTTTCCTCCAAGCCTTTTAATGACTTGATAGTCCATTTCTTTTTAGCACAGAATAATATCCCATTGTCTGGATCTACCACAGTATTTTGGTCCATTTACCTACAACATGTCTTCCCAATAATCCCTTTACAATTCTTGCCCAAAATTGAAAAAAAAAAAGTCTCTGTCATTAACATGAAACTGAGGGATGATAAGAAAAAAATTACTTCACATACCACTTTCACAGAACGTCTAGTTAAAATAGGGAAGTATTTTCAAATATACACTACAGAGAAAATTATTCCAGGAAGATGTTCCATTTGACAGTTTGGAAATGGCTAAAAACATGAGAATGTCTTGGAGATTTTAAATTAAAAAGGCCTACTAAAGACTCTAAGAATTCTTACAGAAAAAAATTTCAATTTGTTGAAACGGAAAGTTCCTCAATATATTTAGTCACGAAATTATTCTCCTTAGGTCACAGACGGAAATATCCCTTAAAACTTCTTTAAATCAAAGATACTGAGGAATAAATCTCCCTCATACAATAAAAGAGGGCTATTTTAAGTATAAAGTTTGATTAGTTCTGACAAATATATGCACTCATGTGTAAGCACCGCCACAATTAAAGACAGAAAATATTTGGATCACCTAAAAAAATTGTCTTATGCCCCTTTACTCAGCCTCTGAAAGAACCACAACTTCAGGCAACTATTGATTAGATTTCCTTTTTCCAGAATTCCATGTAAAAGAAATCATATGGTATATACTCTTTTGTTTCTGGTGTCTCTACTCAGCATAATGTTTTAAAGATTCAGTCATGATTTTATATATACTGGTAGCTCATTCCTTACTTTGCTGCTGAATAACCTTTAGTATTTCATCAGATGGATATCCTGGAATTTGTTTATCCATTCACCTCTAAATAGACATTTACTTTGTTTGCATTTTTAGCTTTAATTTATTTCTACTTTCAGCTCTGTCCATTTTTGCATCATGTATTTTGAAGCTCTATTATTAGATGTATTGAAATGTTAGGTGTGAATGATGATTTAACCTCTTAATCATTAGGAAAATTCCCTCATCATCATGGTAATATTCCCTATTTTGAAGAATACTTTGTCTGATACTACTATGGCTATTCCTACTCTCCTTCGATTACTTTTATTTATTTTTAAGCCATCTATGGATTCATATTTAAGTGTTATTGCAGATAGTATATTTTTTATGCAGTCTGATAATCTCTGCTTTTAAATGTTATGTTTATACAACATATAGTTAATGTATGTTTATACATCTAGTTAATGTAATTATCAATATGATTGATTTCAATCCAATGTTATTTGTTTTCCATTTATCCCTTCTATTTTTACTCCTTTGTTTTCTGTCCTCTTTGGATTAAGTGAACCTTTTTATGATTCTATTTTATCTCTGCTATTAGTTTATTAGCTCTATATGCCCTTTTTTTTTTTTTTAGTGGGTGTTCCAGAGTTTACATTTACATCCCTAGCTTATCAAATAATTTGTCACTTCACATAATATGGTAAAATTTTAATCTCCCCATCCGGCTGTTCTGTGTGTTATTATTGTCACATATTTTATTTTTATTCATGTTATAAACCCTATGATATACTGTGTTTGGTTTTTTTTGCAGTAAACAGTGAATTATCTTTTTAAGAAAAAGAAGAAGAATCCCTAATATTTACTATTTCTGTTGTCTTTTGTTTTTTTTCTATAGATCTATGCTTCCATCTGGTATTATTTTCCATCTGTCCGAAGAACTTCCTTTAATATTTTTTATAGTGCAGGTCTGCCAACAGTGGATTCTCTCAGCTCTGGTTGTCTGAAAAAGTTTTTTATTTTGTCCTCATTTTTGAAATATAGTTTCATCGGATATAGATTTCTAGGTTGAAATTGTTTTTTCCTTAATAGCTTTAAAAATATCTTTCTATTGTTTTCTGGCTTCCTTTGTTTTGGATAGGTGGTGTGAATACATTCTTATCTTTTCTTTTCCTCTATGTAATTTGTCTTTGTTTGGGTTTCTGGACTCCTGATGGGAGTCCACTGAAATTCTGGATTTGTGTGTTTATAGTTTTCATCAAATAATGGAAATATTTTCAACTGTTTTTCTCTAATATTCTTTTCTACACCCTCCTCCTTGAATTTCAATTACCCATTAACAAAGTTAAATGCCTTGGTACTGTTTAACAGATTACTGGGTCCCTCTTAAATTTTTAATTCTTTTTCTCTCTATGCTATCTTTTGGATTTTTGTTGTTGTTGTTGTTACGGACTTCCAGTTCAGCAATCTTTTCTTCTGTAGAAGCTAATCTTTTATTAAGTCCATCCAGTGAAGTTTTCATTTCACAACTCAGCAAGACACCATGTTGTGCCTGACTTCTCCCTCCCAATGCTATGGCTCCTAAATTGCCCCTAGGCAGGAAGCCAAAGCAATCACAGGATACCCCTCGTGTGTTCCCCTTCCCTCAGGAGGCACAGCCTGCAAAGCCTCTTTCTTGTCCAATGGATGAATATAATTGTTTCACGGATTTTACCCAATGTTCTAGCTGTTTACAGTGGAATGGCAAGTCCCATATCAGTTTCTCCTTCATGGCCAGTAGCAAAATCTCATCCTGTGCAATTTTGGGAAATGCTAAACTAGAAAATTTATGTGGATACTTTAGGCCTGTTTTTATATTTCTGAGTCATTACTCTCCAATAATTTATTAAGAGAATGATAATTAATTCATAAGAATTTAAAAATGAGAAGTCTCTAACTTAAATTGGTATTTAATAGCCAGAAGACAAATTGCATGCATATCATTTGAGGAGGAAAAAGCTTAAATTAAGTCAGAATATTTTAAGTACAACTGATTCAGGACACACAATGAGTAATATTATATTGTGTTTAATTTATCAGAAATTCTTACTTCTATATTAAAGAAATGGCTCTTTCTTAGTTCCAAAATTAAAATACTAAAACAGGTATCAAAAAGATCATCCAATATTAGAACTAGAAGGAAATTATGCACAATACCTTCCAACCCTCACACTTTACAGCTTTGGAGTGTAGAGTCAGAGAAGTTAAATCACTTTTTCATTCACCCAAAGAATGCAGCTTGTTATTGGAATTGCTGATAATACCTGATCCCCAGTCTCATGTACCACACAGGATTTATTCCTTCCTCCCTCAAAATTTAGAGTGTGCTGAAATATATAGTGCTGTAAAACTAATCAATATAAACAGTTTGTATCTTTCTAAAAATTAGAATTATTTTTCAATTATCCTTAGTCTATTATCATTAAACTTTTAATTAAGCAAATACTAGATTAAATTCTACTACATCATCTTTTGTAAACAATTATTGCTTTTACAAAAATCAAGCAGCCAAATTATGGTGCAAAGGAAGTGAGAGATATATTTTTTAAAAACCATTTGTTTCCCCTGTCCACTCTTTAGCACTATATGCTATTACATTGAGTTAAAGTCCTAGAAAACAGTTATTATTTGAGCCCATGGGGAATTTGCAAGGAATTACATTTTTTTATCAAGAATCATATGTCCTTATAAAATATCTGATCTCTTCAAGAGGTCCCTTAAGGTTTTATTTTTACAATCTTACTTAGCAAGCATTTAAGCAAATAATTCATCTGACTGAGTTGTCTACATAGTTGAATTAAATCTTGGCAAGCTTGTGTTAGATTAAATAATGACCTAAATGATGTTCAAACAATTCCGAATTAGCTTTCATAAAAAAAGCTTATAATTCCCTTCAATTATTACTAACACTCTATTACCTCACCTGCTTGAAAAATGGACATTGAGTTTAAAAAAGAGGAGGTGCCATAGTAAATGTAAGCTAAAAAGTGACCCACAGCTTTTGATCCCCAAAACACTTCCCACTGGTTTTACCAATGCTCCATTTCAGTCTTTCCCTCTAGTCCAGCATTAACTGAAAAACCACTGTTAAAATGCATGTTTGAGACAAAACACATAGCTCAAGTTTGTTATCAGATGGAAAAAGCAGAGTATCAAGCTCAGAGGAAATGAGTTTCCAAATATGCATTTATACATTTTAGTCAGTAGATAATTACTGAGTACCTACTACATGCCACACATTGTGCTAGGAAATACATTAATGTTCAAGCTATAGCGATGATTAGTAATCTATATTATCTGTCCATTTGTCTGTTTAGTTGTTGCCTGTTTCCCCCACTCACCATCAGTAAACACTGGAATGGAAACTCAATCCACACTCTGTAAATCTTGCTCATCATTATATCCCTTGCCACTATATTGGTTTCTGCCATATAGGAGGCAATCAATATTTGTTGATTGATTAAATGAGTGGCACTTCCCTGTCCTCACCAGAGTCCAGTGTTAGGGAGATAGTTGAGCAAGTTGATAACACAAGACACAGTTCAGGCAAGGGAGTGGTTAGAAATTTTCAGAATGTTTTTCTACGATCTATCAGTATTCTATGATTCTGAATTTTCTGGATCTTCATGTAAATACTAAAGGAGAATTATTAATTTATATACATATATCAATTTATAATTTTAGTGGTTTTTTCCAGATCTCTATTCCATCCTATTGTCACAGTAATAAATATGCCAGAACAGACATTAGAATCTCAGAACCCAAGAATTAGAGGGGAAAGGAGAAGGAATAAGAGCAATCTGGATGGAATCAGGCCCCGGGCAATCCCTCCTCTTACTTTGGGTCCACCTCGAGGGCAGACTCACCAGTGTGTTCCTTCTCAAGAAAAAAAAATCCAAATTCAAAAGAATTAGTGAATAACACAGATTTTATGGACTATTTCTTAGGAAATCAGAAGAGAAAGTTACACCACATCAAAACATCGTTACCATCACTATTTAATACCTCTTCCCTCTCCCAAAGTACTTCCTCATCCTTGTTCAGCCTCTAGAATATACCCTCTCTGTTGTACCAAGCCATTTCTCACCCTCAATTTGCATGTCCCACTAAACAAAGCAGAGGTCACCAACAAACACCTGTGTTCCTTGGTCATGCCCTTCAAGGACATCAAGTCGTCTGGCACACAAGCATACTTTGAGTGCATGGATAAGTTCGATCTGTGTTTATACTTCTTCTAAAGAATGTTTCAAAATAATAGTACGTCTACTTTTTAGCTAAGGAAACTAAGGCTTAGAGAGTATAGGTAACTTGGCTAAAATGGGATAAGGCAAATAGCAGTATAAATTCAAAACCACATGTACCTGTCTCCAAATTCTGTGCTACCTGTTAGTTTCTACACGCTTCATAATAATGGCTACCCTTAATTGAACACCTGCCTGTGTGAAGCACTTGGGTTACACATTTCATACATATCATGTAATTTAGTCCTCACCCTGACCCAACTATGAGTAATGTTATTATCCCCATTTTACAAATGAGAAATCTGAGGCTCAGCAAAGATAAGGCACTTGCCCAAGCTCACAGAGCAAGAAAGTAGTAGAGGGAAGATACAATCAGATATATTTGACTCCTTCATTTCGTTACATTCCAAGACACCACACTGTTGAAAGAGAACATAGTGATACCCCAGTTCAACATTCTTCATCAATATAGTGAGTCCCTTTGCAGGCATTAATGAAAGATAATTTTCTATGTAACCCTTTACAGTGAAAAGGAGCTCACTATTCCATGATCAGGACCACTTCTAAGGAGGAAATAAGTTGCAATAAGAAACTTACTTCTTTTGAGGGACCTCCACACTGTTTTCCAACGTGGCTGTACCAACTTGCATTCCCACCAACAGTGTAAGAGTGTTCCCCTTTCTCCACATCCTCTCCAACATTTGTTGTTTCTTGCCTTGTCAATTTTTGCCATTCTAACTGGTGTAAGGTAGGTATCTCAAGGTGGTTTTGATTTGAATTTCCCCTGATGGCTAATGATTTTGAACATTTTTTCATGTGTCTGTTAGACATTTGTATGTCTTCATTGGAAAAGTGTCTGTTCCATATCTTCTGCCCATTTTTTGATTTGATTATTTGTTTCACGTGTATTGAGTTTGAGAAGTTCTTTATAGATCTTGGATACCAGTCTTTAATCTGTAGTGTCATTTGCAAATATCTTCTCCCATTCCGTGGGCTGCCTCTTAGTTTTTCTGACTGTTTCTTTGGCTGTGCAGAAGCGTTTTATCTTGATGAAGTCCCACAAGTTCATTTTTTCTTTTGGTTCTCTTGCCTTTGGAGATGTGTCATGCAAAAAGTTAAAAACAGAGATACCCTATGATTCAGCAATTGCACTACTGGGTATTTACCCCAAAGATACAGATATAGTGAAGAGAAGGGCCATATGCACCCCCATGTTCATAGCAGCATTGTCCACAATAGCTAAATTGTGGAAGGAGCCGAGATGCCCTTCAACAGACGAATGGATTGAGAAGATGTGGTCCATATATACAATGGAATATTACTCAGCCATCAGAAAGAATGATTACCCAACATTTGAAGCAACATGAACGGGACTGGAGGAGATTATGCTAAGTGAAATAAGTCAAGCAGAGGAAGACAGTTATTATATGGTTTCACTCATTTATGGAACATAAGAAATAGGAAGAACGGTAGGAGAATGAAGAGGGGGTAAACAGAAAGGGGGAATGAACCATGAAGACTGTGGACTCTGGGAAACAACCTGAGGGCTTCAGAGGGGAAGGGGGTGGGGGACTGGGATAGGCCGGTGATGGGTATTAAGGAAGGCACATATTGCATGGAGCACTGGGTGTTATACACAAACAATGAATCATGGAACACTGCATCAAAAACTAAAGATGTACTGTATGGTGACATAACATAATAAAAAATTTAAAAAAGAAAAAGAAAAAAACTTACTTGTTTTGAATCAAAGGCTGCCCTTATTTTTTTTAATGATTTTTTATTATATTATTTTAGTCACCATACAGTACATCCCCGGTTTCTGATGTAAGGCTCGATGACTCATTAGTTGTGTATAACACCCAGTGCACCATGCAATACGTGCCCTCCTTACTACCCATCACCGGTCTATGCCCTTCTTTAAACTTACGGATTCTATCGTTCTGTTCTAAAGAGAGATAAATAATTTTCTCTAGCTCTCTTTCACAGCATAGCTCTTCCAGTATTCCATTCATTTTCAACTACTTAGAGTGTACTCACGATAGCTATAGGGTGTGCTCAATGCTGTGAATATAATGGTGAGAACAAAGACACAGTCTCTTATAGCTTACTGATTTAAGCAGACACTAATAACATAATTATGCAAATTGATATATAACTGCAAAATGTGATAAGTAACATGGGGAAAAATACAGGAGCTTATGAAAGTGTATTCTAAGGTGCCTTAGTGCAACTGGGTTAAAATGGGTGTTCTGAACTGAAAAGGAGATATTTAAGAATAAGAATAAGAATTAGAATAAGCAGGAATTAACAGAGCAAAGATAATTAAGGAGTGAAGCAAGGCAATGAGATTTAGTACAGAGAACAGTATACAAGTCATTGTGGCTGGAGGAAGCATAGGACCTTCCAATAATGACAGGAAGGTCAGTGAGTCTGAACCCAGGGAGTAACGGAGAGGATCAATGAAGTTAAGGCCGGAGAGAAATACAGGATCCAGTTCATACATGAAAGTCCATATACACAGCAGCAATAATTTTGATCTTCAGTAACAACAAGTACATTTGACACACAGATCCTGGTTTCTAAAACCATTCTCCAATAAAGGGAACCAAGACTTCCTGGAGAAAGAATTAGAATAGGAAATATATTAGGTGAACCAGTAGCAAAATGTAGTGCCAGAAAGTAAGGAAGTGCTCAAAATAAACAAACAAACATACAGAAGACGATGGATGGATGTCAAGGGGACACAGGAGCCAAATGAAAGAGCTTCTTTTTTTTTTTAAAGATTTTATTTATTTATTCGACAGAGATAGAGACAGCCAGCGAGAGAGGGAACACAAGCAGGGGGAGTGGGAGAGGAAGAAGCAGGCTCATAGCGGAGGAGCCAGATGTGGGGCTCGATCCCATAACGCCAGGATCACGCCCTGAGCCAAAGGCAGACGCTTAACCGCTGTGCCACCCAGGCGCCCCCAAATGAAAGAGCTTCTAATGGCCAAACCTGAAACAATTTGAGCAAAACATTAAAGTAGCATTGGATTATAACCCAAAGTATAAAATAAATATTCATGAGCCCATGCTGTTATAAATAAATAACTTAATAAATACATAAGTGGCAGAGAATAGACATATCTCCCTGTGCAGAATTCCAAATAACTTATGTATATACTTTGCCCTCATGGAAGTAGATCATGACTCCCATTCCTTAAGAGTGAGCTGAACATAGTTAGGAAACTATGGGGGAATGGGCGGGGAGGGAAAAGAAGAAATTTACGGAGTAGAAACCTGACAAACACTACCTCAGCAAGGTGATCAGGATCAACACTGACAGACATAGGACACACTAATGGCATGTACCCTTGATATGATGTGTTGAGAATGGAACTTAACTTCTGTGGTCTTCCTTGCAAAACCCATATCCCCACTCTAAACACACACACACAAATCAGATAAATCCCAAAGGTGGGATAGTATACAAAATACCTGACCAGTAGCCCCCACAAATGTCAGGGTCATTAAAAACAAGGAAAGTCATTAAAAACTGTCATAGCCAAGAGAAACTTAAAGAAACAGGATAATTAAATGTACTGTGGTATCCTGCGTAGAATCCTGAAACAGAAAAAAAAAAAAACAAACAAAAAAAGACGTAAGATACAAATGAAGGAAATATGAATAAAGTATGGACTTTAGTTAATAATAATGTATCATAATCAGTTCAGAATTGTGACAAATGTAACATACTAATGTAAGATGTTAGTAATAGGGGGAATTTGATGTGAGTATATGAAAACTCAGTATAATCTTTTCAATGTCTGAAAATTTAAAACTATTCAAAAATAATAAAATGTTTTTAAAAAACAGGAAGGAAGGAAGGAAGGAAGGGGAGAGAAGAAAAGAGAAGAGAAGAGAAGAGAAGAGAAGAGAAGAGAAGAGAAGAGAAGGAAAAAAAAGAAAAGCAAAGCAAAGAAAGGGGGAGAAAAAGACCTTTATCTGACGTCACAAGCCTGGTCTATGGTACAATCAGGACTGTGGCTTAAGAGTATTTGCATAAAATCACTCTGTAGTAGAAGAAAGATGTCCACATGTCTCTCTAATCTTGCCAGCTCCCTGAGCAACCTCAATGTCCCTGTAAATGATCCTCTTAAAAGCATCCTAGTTTCACAATTCATGAATTTGCTGAACTTCAAAGATCTCCCCCTCCACTTCATGCTGGCCAACCACACACGCCCCTATGAGACAGAAAATGTTTGCTGTAAATACCCCAAACATCCTACGCTTCTACTTCTCCTACTCTCTGAACCCAACCTCCACCACCATGGTAAATTCCTAGTTCTTGTCACTTCCCTGTCATTCCATTCTATCAACTCTCTTCCCACGCTGTGTGCCTCTCCAGAGGTTGCCCAGGCCCCAAGACCCCCCTTTTCCTGCAAATATTCAGCATCACCTCAGATTATCTTATGCTCTTAGCACTCAGCAACTGCTGCTTCCCCAGGCCCCAGGCAGCTGATCTTCCAGTCCTGCTCCCAGAATGCTCAGAGCTATCGACAAAAATCACAGTATTCAGTGGACTGGCTCCAGAATAATAAGATCCCATCTCCACTGGAATCCTAATGGGGTCCACTGATCTCTTTTCTTTTCCCTGAATGGTCTTGTATCAAGTGCTCTCAACTGGCTTCCTAGACCGTTTCCATTTGATTTGAGTCCTTAGCTTACACTCTTCCTCCTTCATTTTCTCAAATAGAATTGCCTCCTGCCTGAGGATATGGTGGCCATCAAACTCTAACTTCCTCAGCTTCCCTCTCCCTGTCCTAGGAGGAACACCCTCCTTAACTCCCATCCTTACCACTTTGTCACCCTCACCCTGACAACATGCTTCCTTCTCTCCACCTTCTTCTCATTTTTCCCAAAAGACCACCTGTCAGAGATCTTTACTGTACCACCTCCAACCTTGTATAGAATCCCTCTCATTTCCTGAGGGGCCTTATCGCCTTAATTACTTTCTCTCTCTTCCTCTCATGACTTCCATGTCCACTTCTTCTTCCTGGCCATCAAACATTCCCCCATCCTACAAACAAGTTTTGCTTAACCTGTATTTGATTGTCAAACAACAATACTGCATTCATTAATCACTTGTAAATTATTCTACTTGACAGCCAAGTTTTTTTCAAAATGTGAGCTGAGGCAAAGAAAAAATACAATAAAGTGCTTCACTGGCAGTGAAACTATGGGCATTACTACTAGTCAAGATGCTCTCCAGATGTCAAGACAGTTTTCATTTTCTATGATTCTCTAATTCATCTCTCATTTTCTCTCTCTAGAACCTCTGGACAGAGATTCTAACAGAGCTTACTTCATCCTTCTATTGTACTAGGTTGTTGTTGGCTTGCCTAAAATTTTCTTGAGGGAAGATTTCACGTTTTATATATCTTTAACATAGTGTTTTGTGAATAATAGGTATTAATTAATTTTTATTAATTTAATTCCTGAAAGCCTTTGAGGCTGCTCTTTTCCTTGTTAAGAAGTTTAAAGAAATAAAAATAAGGAACACAGCCTTAGGGCCTAGATGGTATGGAAAATGATCCCTGCAATTTATTTGATATAGATTCTACATGCTGCCAAGGTAGGTCCTTGAGAGCAAGGCCCATTTTGATGTACATTTTGTACAGTGACTATGTCAATGGGAATTGATGGTGAATAAATTGAAGGTGAAAGCAATGTGACTAATGGATACAGTGAGGAACCAGACTCCTATCATCTATTATCAGCTCTAGAATTACATAGATAGCCTTTAGCCTCTAACATGGGGGCTCTGAAAGTTAAATTCTTCAGCCTTAGAATAAGACATAATACCTGTACACCCAGCTGATTTCCAAAGGGTTTTGCTTAGTGTAATGGCCACAAAAGAACAAAGTATTGCTCTTTACTGAGCAAAATTAATCAATAGCCCAGTATTCCAGACAGGTCCATACGAATATGACAAAAACACATTCCATCCATTCTTCTAGGTTCTTTCAATCCAAATAGTTGTATTTGTACTCCTCCTTAATTAGAGTTGCTGGGACTTCATAGTTGCTTAATTAAATTGAAGGAATAGAAATTCTGTGATGCCTTTAGGAAAGTGATTCCAATTATAGGGCCAATCTGTCAGTAAGAGTTAAAAGGCCAAAACATTTTTAATAGCAAAGTTTCAGGGAACAAAGGGTGAATCTAATAAGTAGGAGGCATACTTAGTAATTAGTCTTGCTATTAGCTAAGTTTTATAGAAACTGCTCATAGTCTTTGACTTAAAAACTGTGGATGCAAGGCATGGGTATATAATTCAGCAATCTAAGTTCAGATGGCTTGAGTAGCCATTTGGCCTCCATTAGTAACAATACCATACTGAAGTCTCAGCTTTGCCTTTGCTGTGACAGATCAGACATCAAGCACCAGTAGTAGTTAGGTCAGGTGGGGGGGCCCATACTGTTGAGCTCATGCATATTCCCCATCTATGCCACCCTGACTACTCTGTCATTGACCCATTATGAATTTTGGGTGGCTGAGGACAGAAGCTGGCTGGCATTACCAAGAAATGTCACAATATTGACCTTGTTTTTCAACATTTCCTAAGTGATATATGTTCTCTGTATTAGTAATTGACTGCTGCATAACAAATTATCCCAAAACTTAATAATTTAAAACAATACACATTTGTTATTCCAGCTCCTGTAAGTTAGGTGTGGACACTGCTTATACGGGTCCTCTGTGTCATGTATGGGTCCTCTGCAACAAAGTGTCTGCCAGAGCAGCAATCTAATCTGAAGGCACAAATAGGAAAGGATCTGCTTCCAAGCTCCATTGGTTGTTGAAAGGACTCAATACCTTGCAGTCGTCATACTGAAGGTCTGAATTCTTTGTTGACTGTTGGTTAGAGACTGCCTTCAGTTTCTGACACATGGGCCTTCCCCCTATGGTGGTTTGCTTCATCAAAACCAGCAAGATAGGGAGAAACTGCTAGCAAGATGGAAGTACTTTTCTTACATGACATAATCTGCAAGTGACATTGCATCATCTTTGCCACAACATATTGGCTAGCTGTAGTAACCAGGCTAGCCCACAGTAAGAGAAGGGGATTATACAGGACATGGATAATAGGAGACAGATATCACTGGGGCCATCTTAGAATCTGCTTGCCACAATCTCCAGTAAGTATTTTCATGAAACACAAAGATCCACATATTTTGTGCCCACTCCTATAGGTCTGTTCACTCACTTCTTCCCTAGACCTGCCTGACTCTTATCGTTCTATATTGCTATTTCCAGGCTACTGACGACCAGCCGAGTCATTAGCTATTTCCCAGGAATAGGTATGGTATTATCCTTACCTCTGACCACTCTCAACAGAGTGTTGATGACCAGGTAATTTTGAAGCTCTACTCACTAAGAGGATTTCCCTTCATGACTCTCTTTCACCTCTGAGTGGGGGCAGAGCACTCTATTTTTAACATATACCAAACATACTAAGAGCTAACTTATTCATGAACCAGGCCCAAATTTTGTTTTGGACTTTTTGTTCTTAGTTTTAAAAATACACTTATTGAGGGGCGCCTGGGTGGCACAGAGGTTAAGCCTCTGCCTTCGGCTCAGGGCATGATCCTGGCGTTATGGGATCGAGCCCCACATCAGGCTCCTCCGCTATGAGCCTGCATCTTCCTCTCCCACTCCCCCTGCTTGTGTTCCCTCTCTCGCTGGCTGTTTCTATCTCTGTTGAATGAATAAATAAATAAAATCTTTAAAAAAAAAATACACTTATTGCTTTATTCCTGATTGCAAATAATATGTCAATTGTGAAAATATGGAAAATAAGGCTAAAACAATGGAAATATTACTTGTGACACTGCAATTTAGAGATAATCATGCCTGTGTATATACATATACAAATACATAAATATTTATTACACGTATTTGCAAATACGTAGATACACATACACACATTACATATACATGTTATTGGATCTGGTATTTGATTGGACTGATACAGCTGCTGTTTCATGGACACAGGCAGAAGACCTAACTCCCGGAACAAAGACAAAGAACTTTATTACACAGGGCAAGGAATAATGTATAAAGCCCAGATATTTTACTTTTACTTCAGGCCATAGAGAGCCTGCCAGGCTATAGGTATAAACTCAGGGAAAGATGTCAGCACAACAGACGTAGGCAATTTGGGATTCTGTGTTCCTATTCACGTAAGTTACCACACCTTCCAGACCTGCTTAGGACTGAGTACTAATTATCATTTCTATCATATAATGGATTGTCACTTTACCTACCCAAACTCATGACTTGTTCTGACAATACTCTTAACAGGCAACTCCAGCTGCATGGCCACTTAACATCTGGTGATCAAGCACTTAGTCTCTGTTAAGACCCAACAGCACAGCAGGAACCACATTTTGAGCAGTGATCAGTTCTTGCCATAGATGACATGATCTTTCTCTAGAATTCAGCAGTATGTGCTGACTTTCAACTCAGGCCTTGAGAGATTCCACTCAGCTTTCTCATCTAAGGCTGATTATTTTATTTTATTTTTTTTCAGTCCAAAAGCTTGGAGCTGTCTTTTATTTCTCTCTTTCACAGCCCAGTGTATTTTTTAATGTTTTTTTAATTATATTATGTTAGTCACCATACAGTACATCCCCGGTTTCTGATGTAAAGTTCGCTGATTCATTAGTTGCGTATAACACCCAGTGCACCACGCAATACGTGCCCTCCTTACTACCCATCACCGGTCTATCCCATTCCCCCACCCCCCTCCCCTCTGTAGCCCTCAGTTTGTTTCTCAGAGTCCATAGTCTCTCATGTTTCATTCCCCCTTCTGATTACCCCCCTTTCTTTATCTCTTTCGTCCCCTACCGATCTTCCTAGTTCTTATGTTCCATAGATGAGAGAAATCATATGACAATTGTCTTTCTCTGCTTGACTTATTTCACTTAGCATTATCTCCTCCAGTGCCGTCCATGTTGTAGCAAATGTTGAGAACTCATTCTTTCTGATAGCTGAGTAATATTCCATTGTATATATGGACCACAACTTCTTAATCCAGTCATCTGTTGAAGGGCATCTCGGCTCCTTCCACGATTTAGCTATTGTGGACATTGCTGCTATGAACATTGGGGTGCATATGGCCCTTCTCTTCACTACGTCTGTCTCTTTGGGGTAAATACCCAGTAGTGCAATGGCTGGGTCATAGGGTAGCTCAAGTTTTAACTTTTTAAGGGACCTCCACACTGTTTTCCAGAGTGGCTGTACCAACTTGCATTCCCACCAACAATGTAGGAGGGATCCCCTTTCTCCACATCCTCTCCAAAAATTGTTGTTTCTTGCCTTGTCTATTTTTGCCATTCTAACTGGCGTAAGGTGGTATCTCAGTGTGGTTTTGATTTGAATTTCCCTGATGGCTAATGATTTTGAACATTTTTGCATGTGTCTGTTAGCCATTTGTATGTCATCATTGGAAAAGTGTCTGTTCATATCTTCTGCCCATTTTTTGATTTGTTTATTTGTTTCTCACATACTGAGTTTGAGAAGTTCTTTGTAGATCTTGGATACCAGTCCTTTATCTGTAGCATCATTTGAAAATATCATCTCCCATTCTGTGGGCTGCCTCTTAGTTTTTTTTGACTGTTTCCTTGGCTGCACAGAAGCTTTTAATCTTGATGTAGTCCCACAAGTTCATTTTATCTTTTGTTTCTCTTGCCTTTGGAGATGTGTCATGAAAAAGGTTGCTTTGGCCGATGTCGTAGAGGTGCTGCCTATGTTCTCCTCTAGGATTTTGATGGATTCCTGTCTCATATCAAGGTCTTTCGTCCATTTGGAGTTTATCTTTGTGTACGGTGCGAGAGAGTGGTCAAGTTTCATTCTTTTGCATGTAGCTGTCCAATTTTCCCAGCACCATTTATTGAAGAGACTGTCTTTTTTCCACTGGATGTTTTTTCCTGCATTGTCAAAGATTAGTTGCCCAAAGAGCTGAGGGTCCATTTCTGGGTTCTCTATTCTGTTCCATTGGTCTATGTGTCTGTTTTTGTGCCAGTACCATGCTGTCTTTGTGATCACAGCTTTGTAGTACAGCTCGAAATTCGGCATTGTGATGCCCCCAGCTTTGTTTTTCCTTTTCAACAGTTCCTTGGAGATTCGGGGCCTTTTCTGTTTCCATACAAATTTAAGGACTATTTGTTCCAGTTCTTTGAATAATGTCCTCGGTATTTTGATCGGGATAGTACTGAAAGTGTAGATTGCTCTGGGTAGCATGGACATTTTAACTATGTTAATTCTTCCAATCCATGAGCATGGAATATTTTTCCATCTTTTTGTGTCTTCCTCAATGTCTTTCAAGAGTGATTTATAGTTTCTAGAATATAGGTCCTTTACGTCTCTGGTTAAGTTAATTCCAAGGTAACGTATGGTTTCTGGTGCTATTGTAAATGGGATGGATTCCCTAATTTCTCTTTCTTCAGTCTCGTTATTCGTGTATAGAAATGCAACTGATTTCTGAGCATTGATTTTGTATCCCGCCACATTACTGAATTGCTCTATAACTTCTAATAGTTTGGGCGTGGATTCTTTTGGGTTTTCCATATAGAGTATCATGTCATCTGCGAAGAGAGACATTTTGACTTCTTCTTTGCTGATTTGGATACCTTTTATCCCTTTTTCTTGTCTGACTGCTGTTGCAAGGACTTCTAGTACTATGTTGAATAATAGTGGCGAGAGTGGTCATCCTTGTCGTGTTCCTGATCTTAAGGGAAAGGCTAAGGCTGATACTTTTAGCATCACTGGATCTAAAAGGCAGAACTGCTCTTACCTTGTTGGAAAGTCATCTGTTGCTCTGGGTCTGACTCAAAACTGACAGCCTTCTGAGTCACTTCATAAATGGGTTGGAACAGTATTTTCAAGTATGGCATATGCTGTTTCTAAAGCCCAAAAATGCTATAAGCTTTAAACTTCTGGGGAAGATGATGGAGTAATAGGCCCCTAAGTTCACATTGTTCCATGGATACATTTAGATAATAGCCACATCAGTGTAAAAACACTAGAAAATGACCCAAAGACTGGCAGAATGAACTCTCCACAGCTAAAGGTAGAGAAGAGGCCACATCCTAGAGGGTAGGAAGGGCAGACATGCAGTCAGAAGCTAGACAGACCACCAGGACTGTGCCTGGGAGTAAGAAATGCTGTAGGCATGGATAGGGGAGAAAAACATACTCTCACACCAGGGAGCCTGCAAAAAATTTGGCCTTGAAAACCAGCGGGGCTGAAATCTTGAGTTCTTACAATCAGCAGGGCTTAAAACCTAGAACTTTAAAAATCAGCAGACTCATGGGAAAGCTGGGAAGGAAACAGAAAACTGATCCCTGCCCTTAAGGAGACAGCACAATAAATAGTCTTACAGAGATACAGCATAAAAACAGTTTTTTAAAAAATATCTGGGGAAGACAGCAGGGAGATTTGTTTACTAATCTCAGAGCTCTCATGCTAGAAGGGCACAGGTTGTTGGGAGACTTCTCTAGGAACAAAGATGCTGCCAGGCGTCATTATCCCCCCGCCACCCCAAGCCTAGACACATGGACACCTGTAGGAACCAACACAGTGCCAACCCCCTAACTAACTCGCTAACAGCTCACCTTACCCCCATGTTCTCCTGTGGACAAACTCCCTCCAGCCAGGTCTCAGTTCCAGGTTCCATCCCACACAAAGCTTGCTAATATCAGGCATCCAACCCCTGCATGCTTCTGTGGATCCACCCCTCCCCAACCCAGCCTACCTTGGTCCCGGCAGCTCCAGGTCCCCTCCCTCCACCTCAGACGTTGTTGGAGCAGCATGCCCCACCCAACATATTCTTCTGCAGTTCTGTGCTACTACATCTCTGGGGAATACCTGGTCTGACTCAAGCCCAAGGAGGCCCCAGACTGACCCACTAACAACACAGGGACAAAATCCTGCTCAAAACAGACAAAGAGAGCCATTGCTGATGACTGGACTGAAGGCAGAAGTGGCTCAGCCACAATAGCAGTGCACATATAACACACACAGGAGACTCCCATGAAGTGTCAGGTTTTGGTGAAGAGAGGACATTGCACTATAGGGCACTGATGGACCTCCTCTTCATAAGACCACTACTTTCAAGAGCAGGAAACATAGCTGACTTTTCTAACAAATAGAAACAAACAGAGTTAGACAAAATGGGTAGACAGAGAAATATGTCCCAAATGAAAGAACAGGACAAAAATAGAGCAAGGGAGCTAAACAAAATGGAGATAAGTATCATGCCTGATAGAAATTTAAAGTAATGGTCATAAAAAATACGTAAGTAAGTAAGTAAGTAAGTAAGTAAATAAATAAATAAATAAATAAGAAAGTAATAAGTAATGGTCATAAAGATACTCACTGGACTTGAGAAAAAGAGTGGAGGACCTAATTGAGACCCTTAATGATGAGACAGAATACATAAAAAAGAACTAATCAGAGATGACGAACTCAATAAATGAAATTAAAAATACACTAAATGGAATAACTAGTACACTACAGGAAGCAAAAGAATAGATCAGTGAACTGGAAAACAATCAGTCTGAAGAGGAGAAATAAAAACTTAATAATAAATGAAAGTAGACTTAGGGAGCTTAGCAACACCATCAAGCATAATAACATTCATATCATAGGGATCCCAGAAAAGAGACAAAAGAGGCCAGAAAATTTATTTGAAGAAATAATAGCTGAAAACTTCCTGAATATGGGAAAAGGAACAGAAATCTAGATCCAGGAGACACAGAGACCCTCTAACAAAATCAGCCCAAGGAGGTCCACAGTAAGACACAAAGGAATTAAAATTGCAAATATAGTGATAAAGAGAATTTTTAAAGTAGCAAGAGAAAGAAAACAATTACATACAAGGGAAACCCCATAAGGCTATATGCTGATTTTTTCAGAAGAAACTTTGCAGGCCAGAAGACAGTGGCATGAATAGCTAAATCATGGAAGGAGCCAATATGCCCTTCAACAGATGACTGGATTAAGAAGATGTGGTCCATATATACAATGGAATATTATTCAGCCATCAAAAAGAACGATTTCTCAACATTTGCTACAACATGGACGGGACTGGAGGAGATAATGCTAAGTGAAATAAGTCAAGCAGAGAAAGACAATTATTATATGGTTTCACTCATTTATGGAACATAAGAAGTAGGAAGGTCGGTAGGAGAAGAAAGGGAAGAAGCGGGGGTAAAGAGAAGGGGGAATGAACGATGAGAGACTATGGACTCTGGGAAACAAACTGAGGACTTCAGAGGGGAGGGGGTAGGGGAATGGGATAGGCTGGTGATGGGTATTAAGGAGGGCACGTATTGCATGGTGCACTGGGTGTTATACGCAAACAATGAATCATGGAACTTTACATCAAAAACTAGGGATGTACTGTATGGTGACTAACATAATATAATTAAAAAATATTATTAAAAAAAAAAAAGAAGGAGACAGTGGCATGATACACTCAAAGTGGTGAAAGGAAAAAACTAAAAACTTGCAGCCAAGAATAGTCTATCCAGCAAGGCTATCAGTCAGAATAGATGGAGGGATAAACAGTTTCCCAGACAAACAAAAGTTAAAGGAATTCATGACCATTAAAACAAACCTAAAAGAAATGTTAAAGGGGACTCTTTGAGTGGAAAGTAAGTCGATCATAATTAGGAGTAAGAAAAGTAGGCAACACAAAAGCAGTACATTCATAAAAATCAGTCAAGATATACACAAAATAAAAAGATGTAAAGTATGATACTGTAACCTAAAACGATAGGGGGAAAGGAGTAAAGAATGGGTTCAAATGTAAGCAACCATCAACTTAATACAGACTGCTAAATGCAGAATATGTTACATACAAACCTAATGGTAACCACAAATCAAAAACCAGTAATAGAAGAATAAAGAGAAAGGAAGCCAAGTATGTCACTAAAGAAAGCCAACAAACTGAGAGAGGAGAGCAAGACAAGAAAGGTACAGAGAAGAACTACAAAAACAATCATAAAACAAGTTAACAAAATGGCAATAAGGACATAACTATCAATAATTACTTTCAGTGTAGATGTACAAAATGCTCCAATCAAAAGACAGGGTGATGGAATGGATAAAAAAGTAAGACCAATCTATATATAGACCTAAAGACACAAGCAAGTTGAAAACAAAGGGACAGAAAAGCAGTTATCATGCGAATGGAGGTGAAAAGAAACCTAGAGTAGCAATACTTATACAAACTAGCATTTGAAACAAAGACTGTAACAAGAGACAAAGAAAGACACTTTATCATCATGAAGGGAACAATTCAACAAGAAGTTATAGCAATTTTAAATATTTACCCACCCAACATGGGAGCACCCAAATGTATAAGGCAGCTAATAACAAACACTAAGGCACCAATTTATAAGCAATACAATAATACTAGAGGACTGTAACACCCCACTTAGATCAATGGATAGATTGTGCAAACAGAAAATCAACAAGGAAACAGTGGCTTTGAATGACACACTGAACCAGACAGATTTAACAGATATATTCAAAATATTCTATCCTACAGCACAACACAAATTTTTCTGGAAGTGCACATGGAACATTCTCTAGAAAAGATTACATATTAGGCCACAAAATAAGTCTCAATATATTCAAAAAGATCAAAGTCATACCTTGCATCTTTTCTGACCACAAAGCTATGAAACTAAAAATAAGCTACAGAAAAAAAAAAAAAATCAGGAAACACCAAATACACAAAGGTTAAATAACATGCTACTAAATAATGAATGGGTCAACCAACAAATCAAAGAAGAAATCAAAAATACATGGAAACACATGAAAATGAAAATATAATGGTCCAAAATCTTTGGGATGCAGCAAAAGTGGTTCTAAAAGAGTTTATAACAATACAGGCCTACTTCAAGAAGCAAGAAAATACTCAAATATACAACTTAAATTTATGCCTAAAGGTGCCAGGAAAAGAACAGACAAAACCCAAAAGCAGGAAAGGGCAGAAAATAATAAAGATTAGAGCAGAAATAAACAAAATAGAAACTAAAAAAAAAAAAAAAGAAAGAAAAAGAAGAAAAAAGAAAAAAAAGAAAGAGAAAGAAAGAAAAAGAAAAGAAGAACAATAGAATAGATCAATGAAACCAGGAGCTGGCTCTTTGAAAAAGATCAACAAAATCAATAAGATTTTAATCAGAATCATAAAAAGAGAGAGAGAGAGAGGACTCAAACAAAATCAGAAATGAAAGAAGATAAATAATAACTGACACCACAGAAATACAAAGGATTAGAAGAGAATATTATGAAAAATTACATGCTAAAAAAATAAATAAAACCTACAAGAAATGGATAAATTCCTAGAAACATATAACCTCATAAAACTAAATTAGGAAGAAACAGAAAATTGGAACAAATGGATTACCAGCAATAAATTGAATCAGTAATCAAAAAACTCACAAAAAACAAAAGTCCAGGACCAGAGAGCTTCACGAGTGAATTCTGCCAAACATTTAAGGAACAGTTAATACCTATTCTCAAACTATTCCAAAAAATAGAAGAGGGAGAGAAGCATCAGAATTCATTCTATGAGGCCAGCACTACCCTGATACTGAAACCAGATAAGGACACTACAAAAAAAAAAAAAAAAAAAAAAAAAAAAAAAAACAGGCCAATAGCTCTGATGAACACAGATGTAAAAATCCTCAACAAAATATTAGCAAACTGAATCCAACAATACATTTTAAAAAAATCATTCACCACAGTCAAGTGGGATTTATTCCTGTTATGCAAGCATGGTTCAATATTTACACATCAGTCAATATGATACATCACATCAACAAAAAAAAAAGGATAAAAACCATATGATCATTTCAATAGATGCAGAAAAAGCATTTGACCAAGTACACTATCCATTCATGATAAAAATTCTCAACAAAGTAAGTTTAGAAAGAACATACCTGAACATAATAAATGCCATATGTGAAAAAGCTAACATCATACTCAATGGTGAAAAACGGAGCCTTTAACCTAAGGTCAAGAACAAAAAAAAGATGCCCACTCTTATCAGTTTTATTCCACGTAATACTAGAAGTCCTAACCACAGCAATCAGACAACAAAAAGAAACAAAAGGCATCCAAATTGATAAGGAAAAAGTAAAACATTCACTATTTTGCAGATGACATGATACTATATATAGAAAACCCTAAAGAGTTCACCAAAAAACTACCATGACGGATAAATTAATTCAGTAAGGTCACTGGATACAATATCAACATACAGAAATCTGTTACATTTTTATACATCAATAATCAACCAGCAGAAAGGGAAACTAAGAAAACAATCCCATTTATAACTATAACAAAAATAATAAAATATTTACGAATACACTTAACCAATGAGGTGAAAGATCTATACTCTGTAAACTATAAAACACTGATGAAAGAAACTGAAAGCAACACAAACAAATGGAAAGACGTTCCATGGTCATGGACTGGAAAAACAAGCAACGTGAAAATGTCCCTACTACCCAAAGCAACCTACAGATTTCATGCAATCCCTATCATAATAACAACAACATTTTTCATAGAACTAGAACAAATAATCCCAAAATTTGTATGGAACCACAAAAGAACCCAAGTAGCCAAAGCAATCTTGAAAAAGAAGAACGAAACTGGAGATACCACAATCCCAGATTTCAAGATACCCTACACAAAGCTATAGTAATCAAAATAGTATGGTACTGGCACAAAATAGACACATAGATCAACAGAACAGAATAAAGAGTCCAGAAGTAAACCCACAATTATATAGTCAATTAATCTTTGACCAAGGAGGCAAGAATATGCAATGAAAATAAGACAGACTCTTCAACAAATGGTGCTGGGAAAACTGGACAACAACATGCAAAAAAGAATGAAACTGGACCAGTTTTTTTACGTTGTACACAAAAATAAGCTCAAAATGGATTAAAGACCCAAATCTGAGACCTGAAACCATAAAGATCCTAAGAGACAGCACAGGCATAATTTCTCTGACATCAGCTGTAGCAATGTTTTTCTAGATATGTCCCCTGAGGGAAGGGAAGCAAAAGCAAAAATAAACTACTGGGACTATATCAAAATAAAAAGGCATGCAAAAAAGAATGAAACTGGACCAGTTTTTTTACGTTGTACACAAAAATAAGCTCAAAATGGATTAAAGACCCAAATCTGAGACCTGAAACCATAAAGATCCTAAGAGACAGCACAGGCATAATTTCTCTGACATCAGCTGTAGCAATGTTTTTCTAGATATGTCCCCTGAGGGAAGGGAAGCAAAAGCAAAAATAAACTACTGGGACTATATCAAAATAAAAAGGAAAGAGTAATCAAAGCTAAAAGATAATCTCCTGACTGGGAGAAGATATTTGCAAATGACATATCTGATGAAAATTTATAGTGTCCAAAATATCTAAAGAACTTATAAAACGTACAAAACAAAACAAAACAAAACAAAAACAATAAAAAATGGGCAGAAGACGTGAACAGACATTTCTCCAAAGAAGACATACAGTTGACCAAAAGACACATGGAAAGATTCTCAACATCACTCATCACCAGGGAAATGCAAATCAAAACCATGATGAGCTATCACCTCACAACTGTCAGAATAGCTAAAATCAAAAACATAAGAAACAGCAAGTGTTGATGAGGATGTAGAGAAAAAGGAACACTTGTGCACCGTTAGTGGGAATGGCAATGGTGAAGCCACTGTGGAAAATAGGAAAATGGAGGTTCCTCGAAATGTTAAAAAATGGAACTACCATGTGGTCCAGTAATTCCACTACTGGTTACTCATCCAAGGAATATGAAAAAAAGTAATTCAAAAAGACATATGTACCCCTATGTTTACTGCAACATTATTTACAATAGCCAAATTATGGAAGCATCACAAGTGTCCACCAATAGATGCATAAGATGAAGCAATAACTTTATCTTTAAAAAGATGTCTTGATTTGCCTTAGACTACTTTATCATTGTGCAGGTCTCTGAAAGATCATAAAGTTTACTTTCTGCTCTCTGGTTCCTTACATGGGAATTCGTACTGCTTGCTACTTCCTACTCACCAAGTCAGATTAACGTGATGTCATCAATATAGTAGACTGCCATGATGTTGGGTGGAATGAACAGGAATAGTAAGTACCAAAGGACTAGATAGTCTCTAGTCCTAAGCCACTTTAGTTAGAGAGAAGGGAAATATAAAAATCAAACAACCATAAATTTTATGTTGTTCTTATCAACTTTACTGTAGGAGCCAAAAAAAAAAAAAAAAAGAGTTTAGAGAAAGGCAAGAGCATTATAAGTCAGATGCTTGGCTGTCACCAACGCTTAGACCCAGAATTATACACAGGCTAAAACACAGATGGATGTGTTGATTATTCATATATGCTATGTATACAATCCAAAGAGTTTCCATATCAGTTGGAAGACCTGGTATCACATAGCCATTTAGGAATCCACATAGAGGCTTTGTCATCTTCAATACATGCTTTCCTAGGTCTCCTCAGAATTTGATATGCCATTAGAGGAAATTGTTTCATGTGCAAGTTTTATGAATCTGGAAGTGGCACACATCTTCTCAAATTGTTTTGGCTGGGACTCAGTCACATAGCTATACCTAACCACAATCAAGACCGAAAAACATATTCTAGCCACAGGACTGATTACATAATTAACAGGACACTGTTCAAAATGAAAATGAGGGAATTCCTGTTCAAAAAGCAGGGGGAAAAAGTGCTGTTAAAGATACTAAATATAAACTTTTAACTTTTTGATACAGTCTCTGTCTCAATTTACCATGGTGTTTTTTTATTTCATATTGAATGTCATTCTAAGAGCTAAAATTTTAGATTATTAGCCTGAACTTTGCTATTCATCTTTGTGTTGTGCATCTTTTGATGCAAATATGAGTATTTAATTCATATGTCGAATCACTAAACTTCACAATTGCTTTTTATAGCTTACGTAAGAATGCATATTTTGTTCTTAGCAGAACAATGGAAACAGTGTGTAAAACAAACTCAAGTATTTCAATTTCACTTCTTGATACATTCTGCCAACACTCTACCTTCAGCTTACTGGTGAGTTAGGAAGAACCAAAAGGAAAAGTCACTCTGGGTCACCCTATCTTTCCTCTCCTTTTACATCATCATTTTCATATACGTGGTTGGCTAACATAAGGAAGTAAGATGAGTAAGAAATGATAGCATAGTGTTTCTTTCCATTTATGTTTCTTAGGACATCACCACCTTCTGCTTTCAAAGCAAGTTCAGGTTCAAAGGGTGTCCCAAGGTGGCCTCTCAAGGTTGTCAGTGACCCCGTTTCCTTAGTCACAGGCGTAACACATTTGTCTTATACTTGCTCTGAGTCTCACTGAACTCCCACACATGGTGGGTGCACCAGAATTCTATGCTTTATGAGGCAACACAAACACTATACGCAACTGGGTCAGTAAGGGGCCATGGATGTGCATTATTGTGTGTAGCTCCCCGGCACATCTGCATGCTCTATTATCCCAGTGGACTTCATCTACGATTACAGGGTCAAGAATAAAATTACTAAGAAACTTGCGGATGGTGACAGCCAAGCATTAAACCAATCACCGAGCCCTGTGAGCATGGTGCCCAGTGAAACTTCAAAGATTGCACACTCATGAAGCCAGCCCTGCCTGCATACCGAGAAAGACGTTAAGAAGAATTTAGTTTTCTGAAACAAAATTTTGTGAAAGAGTTAATGCTTGAGAAAATCTAGGTGCATAAACAGTATAGTTTCTGCGGTTCATTTATTTGCTGTTTACAATTATGATAGTCATATACCAATATGCATGCCTAATATATACAGGTGTCAGAACTTTGCAGTTTTGTCTTTTTTTCTAATCTATATGTAACCAGTCTCAAAAAGAACCTCAGTAAATCTTAAAGAAGTGACATTTAGCCTAATCAAACCTAACTGCAGACATGAAATATTACTCCTTTCTATAACATCTATAACATCACTAATGGTTCTATCCATTGTTGACAATTCCAAGCATTGGAGAACTTGTTTATTCTCAGGCATTCCATTTGCAGAAAGTCCTCAACAAAGCAAATCTGCATCAAATCAAGTGATATAAAAATATTAGACTGCATATTTTCATGGCATAAAGCACTGTCCATTATAAAATTTGACTAAGGAAATATTATATTTAGGAACCACCTAGGCAATAATATTGTTGGGAGCATAAAAATATTGTCTTCCATTCATGATTACTGATAGACAATTTGATAATTTCCCAATGAGGAAATATCCTAGCCAGCAGACAGCTGGGGACAGGCAAATGAGCCCGCAAAGCCTGTGGTCTCTAGGATGTCATGTCTTCCATTTTGATGCGCTGGTGAGAGACAATATGAGCAGTAGAAAATGAACAGTGTAGAGTTTAAAAACATCTAAATTCAAATCTCAGTTACACAATTTGTCCCAGGTCTCATTAACTACATGAAGGTAAAGTAGACACTTAAGATCTCTGTCTCTGTTTTCTCATCTGGAAACTAAGAATAGCTACTTCACAGGAATGGTAAGAGAATTGGACAAATCAGATGAGCTGATACACATCAGTGTCCTTTATATAAAATAAGGTGCTATACAAATATAGATACTGTTATACCTTCTAGTACTTAAAGTACATAAGTGAATGTAAATTATCAGCTGGAGCTGAGAGAGTAATTGACTAAAAGCAAACCAAGATATATGAAAAATGAAGGAAAAAGCGAATGAGAGAAACAAATACCGTTAGAGAAGAAAATGTTCTGCCTTCTGCATTGAAGAGTAACATCTTTATACCCAATTTAATGCTACATGTTATCAAAAAAAATTTTTAAATAGTAAGAAGCAGTAGAAAAACTGATCCTAACCTTTCCAAGTGCTTCCTATTACAATATGGAGGCAGAAGACCTGGTGGCCTTACTATTTACTTGACTTATTCTGGGTTTTTCTGTTAAGGATATGGCCAATTTGAGGTTCATTTTTCCCCATCTGTAAAATGGGAATGATAAATCTCTATCTTCCCAAACTGCTGATGAAAATTAACTGAGAAAGCATCTGTGAAAATATACTATGAATATGTGAGCTGTTAGTGTGATTCAGCTCACAGATGGGCTGGTACAAATATTGATAGGATAACAATTCACAGGCTCCACCAGGGGCTGCAGTTATGCTACTACCTATTGATATTTGAAGCATGAACAAGGGAGCAGCAGAGCGATAATCAGGATGAAGAATCTTTGGGAAACTGTATTTATTTCTCTGTAGAAATTACAATTAAGACTTTAGCTCAAGGAGAGACAGTGAGATCTGATGCCATCAGGCTATGTTCCAGAGTTTCAGATTCCCCTTACACACTTGGAACTCGTAATTTCTATTTGACAAACATGGCTATAAACCTGAAACAGGACAAATATAATTAAAGACCAAATGACTGTTCTTTAATGAGAAACAAGCTCCTTTTTAACTCCAACAGCCTTGAGTGTTGCAGTATGGCTCAAGGAGTTTAACATGGAAATACAATTCAGTGGAGAAATGGTGACTTCAATAGAAGCTTTATCACTCTTTAGGTTCCTTTTAAATCTCTCTCTTTTTTTTTTAAGATTTTATTTATTTATTTGACAGAGATAGAGACAGCCAGCGAGAGAGGGAACACAAGCAGGGGGAGTGGGAGAGGAAGAAGCAGGCTCATAGCGGAGGAGCCTGATGTGGGCTCGATCCCATAATGCCGGGATCACGCCCTGAGCCGAAGGCAGACGCTTAACCGCTGTGCCACCCAGGTACCCCTTTAAATCTAATTCTTAAACCTCGGTTGCTCCCCAAGAATGGGATGGTGATAACAACAAATTCACAGTACATGAACTCTTGGATTGTTTATTTGTTTGCTTGTTTATATGTTTATTGTGTTTGTTTGCTGCATAACATGCTCCCTTTCCCTGGAAAGAGCACACCTATTTCCTTGGGTAGAACTGACTCTTTGATTCTCTGTAGTCTTGGTGAATCTTAAATAAAGTTAATATTTCTTTCTTGAAGGGAAGGTTGGGTGGTTCATGATTCAAGCTTCGCCAATAAGACACTCAGCGTAAAGACAAAGGACTCAAAAAGATGGCTGACCTGACTCATTCTGCAGTGTTATCTGATGAGACTGTGATTAACTCATGTTACCTGATTTCCCAAGAGCTCCTTGTTTACAAACCCTTCTCACTGTGATTCCTCGAATATCCCTTTGGTTCTGTGAGATGACTCATACATTTTCATTAAACAACCTCTGTTTCAATTAGCTAGAATGGGTTTCTGTTGCCAGACACCAAAACTAAAACAAACACCCCAAAATAAGCAAAAACAAAAAAATGCCATGATACCCCAACTTCGTGGTGCTCAGAGGAAATTATGTCAGTCAACTATAAGACTTTGTGGAAACAACTGCTGTTGATTTATTTTCCACTGTGCCTTTAACCAAGGAGACAATTTGAAAGTAAACCTGCCCATCTTTATAAGGCAGAAACTCCTTTATAAGGCAGAAACTGTTCTTCAGTCTCACCTAGGAAAGAGCATTTCTTGGTGGCATTTAGACCTGCCACAAACAGAAATTTTGGTGTAGTCCAATTTATCTATTTTTTTGTTATTGTCTCATTGTGCTTTTAATGTCATATCCAAGAAATCCTTGCTAAATCCATTGTCATGAAGATTTTTCCTGTTTTTTTTCTAAGATTTCTGTAGTTTTAAGTCTTACATTTAGGTCTCTGATTCACTTCAAGTTAGGTCACAATTAGAAATTTAAACACTATTATTCAAGAAATCTTGACCTCACTTAGTGGAAGTTCTAACCAAAGTAGTTTAAGAAGTCAAAATCCCTGAATAGGAGCAAATACTGGCAATTCAGGTAGTCCTTCAGGCGCAGTGTATGGAAAACTATGGGTTTGTTAAAGTGTGGTTTGGATACCATTCCACTTTCTTTATAACAACACTCTTGGTCCTTCCATCACTCAAGGCCAGTCCTCCTCCATGTCCTTCAAGATCCTGCTCCCTTCAGACTTCGAACCAACCACGACCAAGGTGTGTGCTGGGAAAGAGAGCTGCCCTTTATGGAGTACCTGCTGTGTGCCAGAAACTACTGTATTATCTCATTTCACAGCATAAGAAAAAAAGTTTGCCCTTATCTGCTCAAGATATGGCTCCATTTAGGGGCTCCTTGGGTGGCTCAGCTGGTTAAGTGGCTGACTTTGGCTCAGATCATGATCTCAGGGTCCTGGGATCAAGACCCATGTTGGGATCTGTGCTCAGGAGGGAGTCTGCTCCTCCCTCTCCCTTTGCCCCTCCCCTGTTCATGTGTGCTCTCTCTCAAATAAATAAAAATATCTTTTAAAAACAAAATGATATGGCTCCATCTGCACTCAAATGAGGAATTCAAAGACGAAAAACCTTTCAAATCCATGTATGCCTTCACTCATTTGTTCATTTACTCTTGTTTTCTGATAACTACTGAGCACCAACTATGCACCAGGCATCATGCTAAGATCTGTAAATATGGCTATAAACAAGTCTACAAAGAATTCAATGCAAGTGATTCATTAAATAACTTCAAAGAAATCACGGAGAATGGTAGGTTCCTATTTGACATTTGGGAGCAAGCAACTCCTCAGCCAAAAAATCTTGGATCTATACATCACCGGATCCTATTCAGGAGGCCATTCCACATTCTTCTTAGATCACTTACAATACATAGAATCAGATTTGAAGCCACAGTGTTTGGAATTTTGATCAGATGAGAGACCAGCTGGTATAAGCATAGGCAGGAGAAATGATACCACACTGTCCCCTGTGGAATCTAGTGACAATTCAATAATGTCTCATTCTCACCCTCTCTCACTCATCAAAAGATGACTGCCCATTAAAATCCAATAAAAACAAATACAGAAGTTCATTTCTTTGCTAACTTCAAAGAGAGCCACAGATGTTACTAATTTCCCACAATTTTGCCACCCTGACTTTGTCCTGCACATTTCCCAGTTATAATCTCAGGCATTGTAAGAATATGTCCTGATCCCTGTATTTTAAAGCACATGTACATTTACAATGAAGATCGCATACGGTTTCATGAAAATTTTTGCCTAAGATAGAGGATGAAAACTGCCCTTTATTGAGGTTTAAAAAAAATTTTTTTGTTGTTCTTGCCCCTCTGTTTCCTTCTATTGTGGTGAGTTTTTGAGGTTTTGGTTTTGGTTTGCTGAGAGTTTTTCTCAAAAACTTCACAGTCCACCTACAGGAGGTGGTGTCCTTCAGCATTTCCCATATGCCGATCCTCCGTCAACTTAGGACAAAAATTAACACTGAACCAGATGACTCATTTTTATCAGAAAGTGAGCTACACTTTAAGCCTAACTGCTGTCAACTTCACTGGGAAGGGGAGGTAGAGGTCTGTGAAGAAAGGTTTCTTAGAGACAATGAAAGACATCTAAAGTGGATCAACAGGACAAGCGCACCCATACCTCGTGTTTTCTGACACGAACAGACACTTTAGCAGCACAATAGTTTATATTCACAAGATGTCAGGCTATTGAAAGAGTTCTTCAGACTTCTGGAAATATCCCTCTAATGAGAAATTAAAGCTGAAAGAGTGATAGTATCAGAGAGATTTTTTTTCTCTCTACTTTCTTTTGCTTGAGAAACAAAATCCCTGAATACTCTTTTGTGATTGGACTTATTGACCATTTCTGCAGGCTTGGGGGAATTGCTTTACATGACTATTTAGAAGACTCAATTCAGGTGGGGAAGGTTGCGACCTGTCAGCTAACCCATCCTCCCTCAGGGAGAGTTCAAAAGGAAGAAGAGAGTGAACACTGATACGCAGCACTTAGGAAGTGCTGTTCACCTGGGTTCAGAGGTTGCTTTACCTTGATGATACCTATTTTTGTTTATTCAGCAACTGCCCTCCACAAGCACCTGGTCAAGCATTGACCCAACTGAGATTTCAGCTCCTAAATCATAAAAAAGAGGCAGAAAGCAAAGGTAGAGAAAGATGAGAACAGGTGAATCCAGTTTACCTGATCATCCAGGAATCCTAGGTAAGCCATGGAGAGCCCCCCGCCCCCCTTGTCTGCTTCCCCAAGACGCAAGACATATAAATGACCCAGTGTGGAAATACAGCAATTCAAAATTCAACTTACTTTTCTTCCAAGTAGTTAAGCAAGCTACCATGCAGGAGCCTGATTTGCGGAAATCTAACACATTACAACTCAAATTCATGTATGCCCTCAGAATACATTTAAGATTCTGAGGCTTCTTGTCTATGACCTAGTGTCTGGGGCCTCCTCTGTGACCGGCAGAGATCCTGACTGTCTCATCCATCATGTGTCCCCATACCTGGCACTGTGCCTAAAACACAGTAGAGTCTTGATAAGTGTGTGATGAATGAAGGAAAGAAAAAGGGAAAATAAAATAAAGCCAAAATCATTATCAAATGTGCTATATGTCACTTACTTCTATTAGGATTCTGGGTTTTTTTTATGTTTTGACTTTCCATTTTGTCTAACTTGATAAACTGGGAGTTCAGACGTTAAGAGGTTTTTCTCTGTTTTGATTTTTAGATTAGGGCTGAGGGCAGATATCATAAATTTTTGTCCCCCCTGCTGTTAGTCTCCAGCAGGACTTCCAGGCTTTTCTCTGTTCCTCTATGTTATCACTTCTCTCTCCCCCAACAATGTAAATAGGCCCATGTTTCCAAAAAGAAAAACCTTATCTAGGAGCACAGCCATCAGCCCCTATTAGGCAAACCCCTCCATGGGCCAAAGCAGTAACAGAACACAAGAGATGTTCTGGTCATCTCTCTTCTTCCCCTGCTTCTGCACTCTGGGGCCTCACATGCTCTTACAAGCCTAGGAGAATAAGGCAAGTACGAGAGCCTGCTTCCCCTTTTTCTCATTCCAAGTCCCCTACCTTTCTCCTCCCTCCTCCACTGTTTCATGCTCTTTACTTTCTTTCTCTTTCTTGTTCCTGCCCAGTGTGACTGCATTTGTCTCCTTGTTCACAGACACTCCTCTCGTTCCAGGGGCTAGGAAGCACAGGCTTGTTCAGAGTTGTCTTTCCAGATCTCTGTTGTTCACCTCTCCTAAGTTGTTTCCCCCATTCAGATCAAAGCATGGGCAAATTATGTGGCTATCGTCATGATGAAATTGGGATTTTCTTAAACCTCTGCTTCACAAAAATCTTTGCCCATCAAGCGGTCATGACAGTATGTTCTCCTCCTAACTAGCTCAACATTCTATCGTTCGGTCCCTGAAGCAACAATGTAAAAGATCATTATAGAAAGATCCATGCAATTTGTGATGGAAGGATGGACTACTTAATAGATTGGTTCATTGTCAACCAATGTAGTATAATGATAAATAGAATGGACTATGGAGTCAGACTGCCTGAGTTTGAATCCCAGATCTTTATTTATTAGCATTTCTGAGCATGATACTTCTGTTTCTCAGGTTCATCATCTGTAAAAGATATCTAAAATACCTAACCTACAGGGTTGTTGTGATTATTAAAAAAGTATAGATAGATAGATGACTGGTAGATAAATAGATAATAAAAAGGAATACTCCTTAACATTTGGAAGCTGGCCTGGCACTCATAGCTAAGCTTTGTTTTTCTCCTGTTGGACATAAAAAGTCTCACAGAATACTCACTTCAGACAAAGTTACTCTCAGACCATGATAAAGAAAGACAAAGCAAAGCTGCTAAGAACAGACAAAAACAAGGTCACTGTGCTGCCCATAAAATGCAAAAAAAAATTCCCCCACCACAAGCCTTGGGTAAAATGAGTAACTGCTACTTCTTTACCAATGACAGCTTTATTCTGGCTCTAATCTCCACTCTCCAAAGATAAGATTTAATGAGATACTAGATCATAAAATTGCCCCTGCTTTTTGACAGCATTCAATTTAGCAGAAATTCCTGCTCCCTTAGTCCTTCCCCCAAATCTCTTAATTGGATCCTAAATCCTTTTCTTCTACCACCCTAGTATTGAGAAACCCTACTGTTCCCTTCTCATGTTCTCATGTGTTCTCCCTTTTGGCAACTAGTAATAAACTCAACTTGTTCAACTTCTGGTGTTCCTGGGGTCTTTGGCTGAAGGGCACTGATGATAGATGGATGTGAGAGAGAGAGAAGGATAGTGCCTGTTCGGCCTGCTGGGCATATCACAGAGAGTGTTTTAAAGTCTTTCCTAGCATTATTATTATACATACCTTGAGAATATTAAGTACAGGACAGGGAAATCATGTGCGACATAAGAACCAAGAAGGAGATCCAGAAGGTCAGGCCTATCAATCAAATAATAAGAATAAAGCATGTATCTATGATGGAAAATCAGTCCCAAGACAATGAGACAACTGGGGAAGTGCCAAAGAGCTCACAGGCATTTGTGGTCAGTAAACAAGGCATATTAGGAGTGTTAACATGGTGCCTGGCACATAGAAAAAGTATGCAACAATATAGCTATTTTTCCATCATCTTCATCAAATGCCCAGGAAACCACTTGGAAATAAGATGATGTTTGCTCTTTGTTTATATGGTGTGAGTCCATGAAGGACAAGAACACCCTTTGTACCCTGAAATACCACAAGACTAAGTACCTAGAGGTTCTACTTTCAGAAAGCTCTTAGCATTCCTGTGTGTAACCGGAAAGCACAAATATGTTTTTGCACAGCAATCATATCACCGTCATTTGGCATTCTGTGGTATGGCCCATGACAGACATTTGCAGTGTAAATTCGAGTCACATCCCAGCAATTTTGCTATCACTCTTACTGTAAAGTCACCTTGCAGGTTTCCTCTTCGAGGCTGTGCTTATTTTTCAACTTTATTACTAAGCTGATTTGTTTTCCATTTGCTTATTGATGGATTTTGCTGTTAACCAGAAATATTTGTTCAGTGGCGAGTAGCTAGTCCAGGGAATCTTTACAGGACAAACCTTACCAGCTGGCACGAATAACAGGCAAAACTAATGTGGATCCAGCTCACATTGTTCATTCCACAGCCTGTGTTCCAGGCACTTGTCAATTTATTCCAATGATAAGAATGGCAAGCTCACAACAAAGTCACAGGGAGTAGAAAACAATATATCTGTGTCCATTATTTATTCATGCCCAAGTCACATGGATGAAAAATACTAACCATTAACACCAAACAGCAATCTTTTATGATAATTGTGCCATTGCTTTCTTTACCATTCATTCCACAGTGTGCTGCATGCAGCAAACAAAGGGTAGTTTG
The DNA here is from genome assembly GCF_017311325.1 of Ursus maritimus. Taxonomy (NCBI): domain Eukaryota; kingdom Metazoa; phylum Chordata; class Mammalia; order Carnivora; family Ursidae; genus Ursus; species Ursus maritimus. The sequence goes on along the minus strand of NW_024424008.1, from coordinate 31,984,788 downwards.
GTGATTAGTTCTTAGTGACTCCTCCTCCAGAGCATAGGCAAGGAGATCAGAGCAGAGTTTCTGACTTCTAATGTCACTATTGTCGGAATCAAATATACACACAGTGTAACTCACTTCACACTAGTTCCCAGGGTTAACAGAAAAAAAAATCTACTACTTCACATCCCTCCAAAAAATACTAACTGTTAATATTTTAATGTATTGTAAATATTTTTGAATGTCTGTGGTTTGTTTCACACACACATTTATATAAACATATGTATGGATCGATATGTCTAATTGTAGTCTCAACATATATACAATTTTAAGAAAAAAAATTTTCCCCATCTAGCATATTTTGGCCATATCTTCCAAGTGTTTGACTGGAAGCTCAGGGAATACCCCTGTTATACCCATAATTTTTTTTTTAATTTTGCTCTTTCTTCATATGTTTATTCCTCTTATTGTATAAAAAAAATGCCATAGAATTTTACTGCACCTTTTTCATAATATGTTATATCCCCAAAATACATGTAGCTTTACTTTTTTTAAAGTAGATTTCATCCTCACATCAGCGATAGATCCTGTTTCTCAAAAGACATTTCTTAACAACGTTAGGGAAAAAATCATTCACATAATTGCCTACACAGCAGTAGAAATTTCAATATGAAATCTTGCACTTCCGTGTGTGCCACTGTTTAAAGGAGGAGAGCACTGGCTAAATCTCCACATAGGTAGGCAAGACCTGCAGAGACCCTGTGAGGGACACATGGAGAATCACTTGTATCAATAAGGTAGAGATCACAGTGGGAAAAAATGTGCACAGAACTGGAGGGAGAAGGGTTTAAGGAAAAAGGTAGAACTGGAGAAAAATTTCTCAAAAAGAAATCCAACAACCTAAAGGAACATTGTAGCTTGTTATACAGGTTCCCATGACTGGAAAGGATTAGAAAAGTTTTTCTGTATAATGAGGGGGCAATTAGAGTGAGTTTAAGGCAGCCTTGTTATTTATGATTGAGCAAGGTCAACGTGATTAAGTCTCTTCCATTATTTATAAGTTTGTATGTAATTACTATAAATTCTAGGTGTTTTGTATATTATAAAAGAACTCGTGGTAATGTTATTTTAGATCTTCTTGATGTGTGCATCTGTTCCCCCCAAAATTTCAGTCATTAAACCAAAAATATACACAGTATGCTTTGACACTAATCAAGAGAAAGAGCAAAATAACTTTTGGCATACCAAAATTTTTTGAAAAGTCTATAGGATAGTGAAAAGCCTAGTCACTTTCATTCTCTATCTTTGCTTATGGAAAACAGTTTTTTAAACATTTTTTTAAAGATTTTATTTATTTGAGAGAGAGCGAGAGAGCACAAGCAGGGGGGAGAGGGAGAAGCAGTCTCCCTGCGGAGCCCCAGGAAACCCAGTGTGGGGCTCCATCCCAGGACCCTGGGATCATGACCTAAGCCAAAGGCTGACACTTAACTGACTGAGCCACCCAGGCACCCCTTATGGAAAACAATTTTTAAAAGCACTTTACACATCACATTCTTGGCTTGAATCTTCTTCTGAAATATCTCCTTTGGTGACCACTTATAATTAAACACACAACTCTTATGATTATTGTCAATGTTCGCATGTCAATGAGTCCATTGTTAAATCAGCTATAGCCCTGAAATGTAGGCATGAACGATGAAGGAGCCCTCTCCTCTAAATTTGCATGACTAACATATCCACTTTGATGGGAGAGTTAGCTTATAGCATCTGTTTCAGACACATGAAAATTCAATTAAACTATCAGCTATCAGAATTACAGTGGAGCAAATATCAACATAGGAAACCATGACCTAATTATATTATGAATTTTAAACCAGAGATAAAAGCTACATTCCAAGTTAGTCACATTGACTGACTCATTTCCCAGAAAGCTAACAAATACTTTTAAAATAAAATATTCTCTGGAAATATAGGCAAAGGAGAACCTTCTCTTATGTATTACTAATTTTTATCAGACCCCTTTAAAATATAATTTATTAATAACAAAAATTAAGTTTTATTCAAAAAAGATCAGATGTTGGGGCAAGAGACAGGAGACTAAATTGGAAGACAGAGCGCCATGGTTTCTACAGTTTTGCCCTGGGTAGTAAGAAGGACATTGAACCAAGATTTTCACAGCCTTCGAACTCTATTCACACTTGCCCTCTGACTACAAAGGAGAGGAGATGTGCTATTGAGTGTGAGGGACAGAGCCAGTTCAGAGAAACGGTAGATCCTAGTGTGAGGGAAACTACCCAGGCAAAGCTAAAGCTATCCAGCTACTTAGCTAAAGCTAAAGCTATGACACCATATTGGGAGTTTCTTCCATTGGAACTGAGCTAAGGAGGTAAAAAGAGGTCACCTGCCACTTTTCCTATTTAAATTATACATGTAGTTTGGTCACAGAGGTATGCAGCCAACACTGGGAGGTGAAAGCCTAACAGCAAGACAGAGCACCAGAGGCTGGCCACCATGGTCACTGAATATACCAACTAGGGTCTTACCTACTAAGTCTCAGACATGGCACCCTCTCATCTTCCCGGACCTACAGTACTTAGGATTCTATCTTCTTTACTGATTGATGCTAAAAATTGTTTAGTTTCTTACTAAACAAACGACTAAAGTAGTTAACTAAGGACAAAAGATTTTAAGAAGTGACAACACAAGTTTCAAGCAGATATGACTCGCATTCAGAATGAATCGAGCAATAAAACCATGAGTCTTACTACTGCACACAGACATCTTATGTACCCAGTATTCCAGCCACACTGGACATTTTACATTGCTCAAGCACATATGCTTGTCTCTACCTCCAAGCCTTTGCTCATGCTGGCTACTGGTTCTTTGCCAGATGTGCTACTGTGCCTCTTGGCCACCTGATCCATTCCCAAACTTACTTTAATATTTTTTCTTACTTATTTAAATTTTAATTAACATACAGTGCAATATTGGTTTCTAGAGTAGAATTCAGTGATTCACCACTTCCATGCAACACTCAGTGTTCATCATAACAAGTGCCCCCTCCTTAATACCCATCAGCCATCTAGCTCTTCCCCCACCCATCTCTCCCATTAACCCTCAGTTTGCTTTCTATTGCTAAGAGTCACTTATTGCTTGTTTCTCTCTCTCCTTTTTTTCTTTTCCCCCGTCCCATATGTTCATCTTTTTCTTAAATTCCACGTGTGAGTGAGATCATATGGTATTTCTCTTTCTCTGAATGACTTATTTCACTTAGCATAACACACTCTACCTCCAACCATGTCATTGCAAATGGCAAGATTTCATTCTTTTTGATGGATGAGTAATATTCCATTGTGTATAAAAACCACATCTTCTTTATCCACTCATCAGCTAACGGAATTTGGGTTCTCTCCATAGTTTGGCTGTTGTTGATAATGCTGCTATAAAAATGCCAGGATGTGTGTACCCCTTCGTATCTGCATTTTTGTATCCTTTGGGTAAATACCCAGTAGTGCAATTGCTAGGTTGTAGGGTAGTTCTGTTTTTAACTTTTTGAGGAACCTCCAAACTGTTTTCCAGAGTGGCTACACCAGTTTGCATTCCCACCAACAGTGCACCAATCTTGCTTTAATATCAAATTCAAGTGTCTACCAGCACATCATTAACTCCTCTATGCTCCCAGAGCATTATCACAGTCAAACTATATCACAGCCCCTAGTATACAATATTCTTACATATATGTGTCCTTGGACTTTGTTGATTATGAATTCAATGACAAAAGAGACCTAAGAAAGGTAAATTAATTCATTTAATAAAGTCCTCAACCAAAGTATCTTTAACTGCTCTGGCCTTTAAGTAAGGTAGGAGTACCTGGGGGGAGAAAAAGGACTTATTTCTATTTCCTTGCCTAGACCCTTTTCTTGAGAATGAGGATATCATGTTTCCTTGCTGGAATGGGAGCAAATAACAGGATAGTCCATTATACAAACTGGACACACGTAGGGGAGAAACCACAGTTAATACCCACAGAGGTACTCATGTGTTCAGTTCACTTCCAAGAACTCCACACAATGGAGATGAGGCTGCAGACTAATTCCAGTTTTTCACTCTGGGCAGTTAATTAGAGTTATAATAGACAGGGACTGATATATATAACAATAATCTAAGGATGAAGTCCCAGCTCTGGGTCAAACAAAATCATTTAACTGTGATCACAGCACACAGAACTAATAAAAGTGTGTGCCTATTTCAGAACTATTATAAAAACTAACGAAAACTTATAGCAGTTATCCATTTCTGTAACAGACCATATTGTCCTCTCTAGGATGTATAAGCCATTAAGAGTTGAGCTGACAGAACAAAGCAGTTAGTTACCAGATTTCAATGGAAATAGAATAGGGAAAGTGAGAGAACTATAATCTTCATGGAGACACTGATTTTTTTTCTGCCTATATGTTCATGGCAAATCCTATTTGAAATAAGATCCCTAAAGCCAGCAAGCTTGTAGGTGGGTTGTGGGACTCTTAGCAATCATTCAAGTCCATATGCTTCCTCACTGCTGCTCATGTACATTGTATTTTTGTTACTAGGATTTTTTTTTCATTGAAGGAAAAGTGACTCTAGTTCCATGGAATTTTTAATATGTAAAAACCCAGAAAAAGGATCATTAAGAATTGGGTCAGAAGTTCCTTTAAACATATTATATCCTATATTTATCATGTATATCTCTGATTACAGAGAGTTGTCTACACTCTCAGTCTACAATCCCTTTCCTCTCACTCTCTCTTAAACCCACTCAAGATCTTGATCTGTCCTCTTCCATTCTTCTCAAAGTAACCAATAACCTCCATGTTTCCATATTTAGTGGTCAATTCTCAGTCTTCATCTTACAGATTTACCAGCCATTTTAGACACAGCTGATCACTTTCTCCTCCTTGATATACTTCCTTCACCTTACTTCCTGAACACCACTCTCTCCTAGTGTTCCTTCTCCTTTATTGGTCTCTCCTTCTCGTTCTCCTTTCTGGCTACTCCTCCTCACCAGCCTTTATCACTGGAGTACTCCAAGTGTTTATTAGTCTTTACTCCTCTTCCCCTCCCTATTTACTCTCATTCCTTTAGTGATCTTACCTAGTCTCAGAGCTCTATTTACTACTTGCATGCCAGTGAGTCTCAAGCATGCACAAACACTGTAACCATAGCACAAACTTCTTTCCCGAAGTCCCAGACTCATCTATCCCCTGCCTACTCAACATCTCCCTTACATATGTCTAATAAAAATGTCAAACTTCACATGACTACGGCTGAATCTCTGATCTTCTCCCCAAAATCTATTTTATCTCCAACCTTCTCTCTCCTTGTTGTTAGCAATGCCATCTGTCCATTTGCTCAGGCCAGAACTTAGAGGCATCTTTGACTGATTTCTTTCTCTGGCTCCCACATGCAATTAATCAGCCAATCTTTTTGGCTCTACCTTCAGAATATTAATCCAGAGAACCAAATATTCCAGAAATATCTATGGCGAAAAAGCATAGTTCATAGTAGGGAAATATAATTTAAGCATCACTCCATGCCCATGGTCACATGGATTTCTATATCATGTAATGAACCTAGTAAACAAACTGCAATGTCACCTGAAACTATTGTTTCTGAGTTTCTTCTCTGAACATACAAAACAAAATTAAATTTGGCTTAATTTCTGCTTTATTTTTTTTCTAAATATCTTTCTCCACAGATGCTAATGTCCCACAGCTAGTTCATTACTAGAAATTGACTATTTTTTTCTCCCAGAAGAGCATAATACTATTCATTTGGCACTCCAGAGAACCTATTAATACAATTTAAGGTATGTGAAGATAATCAAGGGCATACCATTTTTAGTTTAGTGTACCTGCATGGTAATTAGCAAGAAAGAAATCATTCATTTGTTTCCATCTCTTACTATTGATGTATTTCTTCTTTCTCTCTTATTTCCTATTTTCTCTGTATGTATAAAACACATTTTTCATCAGACAGGGGTAAAAAATTGAAAACAGCGTATAGTAACAAATTCATTTCCACACTCTAATCCATTCAACCAACATATACAATATGCCAGGCTTTGCTAGGCACTGATGATTCGACAGTGGTCAAGGCAGATGTAGCTTCTGTCCCTCAGTAAAACTTAGTCTAGGGACAGTTACAGACGAGAAAATTTACTATTTACTACAATTTAAGATCTACTGAGATAGGTGAGGAAAAGAGTGTCACAGGAACACTGAATTGAGGATGTCAGCAAAGGCCACTTAGAGAAAGCAACCTGCAAGGTATGCTCTAAAGGATAAGTAGGAAGAGCCAGTGTGTGGGGGAGGAGACAGTATTGTTCTAAGGACAAGAAATATCATATGAAAAGATGCAGAGGTGAAAGGTCATCTTAAACACCCTGGAAGTTCAGAGAGTTTGAAGAAGTGGTAAGGAAAAGAAGAAAACTGGGGCCAATTCTAAGAGAGGGCAAAGGGCCTACACTTGATAGAGAAATCGTCTTAGTCTGCTCAGGCCGCTGTAACAAAGCTACCAGAGACTGGGGGCCTTAAACAAGAAGCACCTATTTCTGAAGGCATCTGCAGATTTGGTGTCAGTGAGGGCCGGCTTCCTGTTTCAGAGACTACCATCTTCCCTCTGTGCCCTCATGTGGAAGAAGGGGCAAAGAAGCTCTCTGGAGTCCCTTTTATAAGGTCACTAATTCTATTCATATGGGCTCCACCCTCATGACCACTTCCCAGAGGCCCTAGCTCCAAATATCACCACCTTGGGGTTAGGATTTCAACATATGAATTTAGGGGGAACATGAATATTCAGTCCCTGAAAGAAACCTGAAGCCTGAAAGTGAACAACCCAGTGTGTGCTTCAGAAAGATCACTCTCATGACACTGCAGAAGACACTAATAGAGGGACAAGATCAGAAGCAGGAAAACAGGCAACAGCTAACGTAATCTTGGAGAGAAACGATGGTGGTCTGAAGGAAAAGAATGAGAAGAGGAATGGAGGTAACAGACAAGAGAGATCCTACAAGTTTGGATAATTGCCAAATAGAAGTTTGGCTGTACAGGAGATCTTAAATTCTAGCACATTCACTCAGCAGCACTTGTTGAGCATCTATTATCAAAGCATGCAAACCATTATCTGGAAACTAAGACCCAAGGAAATTAATTAAATTAATTAAGGTCACACAGATAATTACTAGTATAATAGAGTCTAATATAGGTCTTACAGTCCAGTGATTACAACACAATGTTTTATATGTAAGAATGCTCCAGTTATCTCAATAAAGTGAATTTGTATCTATCCATCTAAAATGCTACAAAAGCAAGGTTATGAACTACAATGTTTAAAGGGAGCTTAATTCTGATCCTTACAATTCACATTTTAGAAATGTAACTTGGTTGAGCACATTCTCTCAAAGAGTTTAAGTCCCTTTGAAATAGGTTTGTATATACAATTGTCTCTCCAACCAAGAAGAGCCTAATACTGTTTGCCAGAGACTGCCTCCAGCCATGCCACTCAATTTGGTACAGCCATTAGCAGACAAATTTATCATATACATTAACCTGCTGCCTTGAATGGAAGGTTACTGAAATAATGACTAGGAGTATCAAAATCATGAATAAAATATGGGAATTGGGATTGCAAGTTATAAAGTTCTCTTATCAAGTCTGCAGACTAAATGCGCTCTCAGAGGTGGTGCTCCCACCTTGGGTGACATAGATGAATAATGACACTGATTTAAAAAAGGAGAGAAGAGCAGATTAGCACGTTGGTAGAATTTTGTTGGCGTTGTTATCAGTTGGATCCAAATAAAATGTGTTAATTTTTCTGTGTTTTCTCAGAGTTCAGTTGTGAAAATGGAGGTGACTAATTGAACAGAAGATAAGAAAAAAGTGAAGATAAAATAGGTCTTTTCAAGAGACAGAAGTGTGGCAAGTGAAAAGAGAGGATATTTTGGTTGAAATCAAATTCTTCTTTGGGCCAAGATATATTTTGGTTTTACTCAGAGGCAGCGAGGTATGGAAAATGCAATGTAATTTGTTGGGATAACATGTAGTGGGTGGAGAAGAAGGTGGAATACTGCCCTGTAGAAAGAGGGGATGCTAAGTTTAACATATAGAATATATGTTTGGACTCCTGGGTTTAATTATCTAGATAAGCCTTGATGAAGCTGTAAGTATTTTTGAACAATTCTGCCAAATATCTCCAAGTTCAGTCATATTTTAAACACTACAGAGAAGCTACCCAATTTTAAAAGGCACCGAATCTCACTGAAGGCATTCAAAGTAAGCTGACTCTGACTGACCCTTGCCAAGAACCTCACTGAGGTTCCATACACAGAAGATTTGCTCAAGATCAACCTGACCTCCTGAGCAGTTCTGTAGTGCTTCACCTGGGAGTCACGTCTTTTCTTTGCAAGTAAGTGCTGGGTAAATTTCTACTTACAGAGGAAGCAAAAATTCACCTATTCATTACTTATTTTGCATGTGAGACTATTCATCTTTGAATTGGGATCTTTGTACTTAGTAAAGAAAAGAATCAGGCAGGTAAAATAATCACATGCATAAAATAGCAAGAAAGAATTTTTATTTTACTCTAGGGAATTAACTGCTTGCAAGCACTTTAAAAGCACCCATTTGTACATTAACGTAAGAATGTCAGAGTGGTCAGTCAACTCAAAGAAAAATGTCCAGTCTCACTCCTCATTAAATCACTAAGAATAGACAGTAAAAAAAAAGAAAAGAAAATACTTGCTCCTTCTGACATCTACCTAAAAGTTGATGGACTAGGAAAAAAAAATATCTTCTCCCATTCCGTGGGTTGCCTCTTAGTTTTTTTGACTGTTTCCTTGGCTGTGCAGAAGCTTTTTATCTTGATGAAATCCCACAAGTTCATTTTTTCTTTTGTTTCTCTTGCCTTCGGAGATGTGTCATGAAAAAAGTTGCTGTGGCCGATGTCAAAGAGGTTGCAGCCTATGTTCTCCTCTTGCTCTGGGTAGCATGGACATTTTAACTATGTTAATTCTTCTGATCCATGAGCATGGAATATCTTTCCATCTTTTTATGTCTTCCTCAATGTCTTTCAAGAGTGATCTGTAGTTTCTAGAATATGGATCCTTTACCTCTCTGGTTAAGTTAATTCCAAGGTAACATATGGTTTTTGGTGCTATTGTAAATGGGATGGATTCCCTAATTTCTCTTTCTTCAGTCTAATTGTTCGTGTATAGAAATGCAACTGATTTCTGAGCATAGATTTTGTATCCTGCCACATTACTGAATTGCTCTAAATGTTCTAGTAATTTGGGGGTGGAGTCTTTTGGGTTTTCCATATAGAGTATCATGTCATCTGCAAAGAGAGACATTTTGACTTCTTCTTTGCCGATTTGAATACTGCCTTAGGTATTTTTAATCCTATTTCTACTTGAGATCTATCACAAAGGTTTAGACAGTGCTCCAATGTGAATAACAATATCAGGTGATTAGAGATGCTCATGATCTTTTATTTATAAGTTAGGGGAATATCTAATTAAGAGGAGCAAAAGAGAAAAAGCATTAATAATAATTCTAGCCATAAGGATATTTAACTAGACTGCAGATAATTTACTATACTTTTCATATTTGGCACCTCTGAAATTGGGCCTAATGTTTTCTGACCCCACATTCCCAAGGAAAAGACACTGAAGCATTTTTAAATATGTATATATAAATTACAGAAATTAAATATATATATTTAACTCCAAAAAACTATTTTCTCTATGAGCATCCAGTTTATTTGGAAGAGTGATGTAATTCTATAAAGTATTCAAAAATTAGAGCATTCACACATATCAGTCTAGAATCTTAAAGGTTCTGTAATTCACATTCAAGATTAGGCTAAAATCAGATTGTATTCTAGCCTTAATGCTGTTCTCTTCCTGTGTGACCTTAGATAAGAAATTGATTTTCCTGGCCTCCATTTCCTCATTGACAAGTAAGGATTTTTGAAACGTTTCTGTTCTGTAAAGTCTTGTAACAAATTAATACTATGGTTATAGTTGTGAAGAGAGACTTTAATTTTCTATATCATGTGCTTCTCTATTATTTGTGTATAGTATAATCAGCATGCATTATTTTATAATGGATTTTATAAAGATTTTATAAGTGGATTTTAAAAAGAAATATTTAAATTCCGATATAACATGGATGTGGCAATGAAATTGGCATTAAACATAAACACAAATAATGAATCATGGAACATTGCATCAAAAACTGGGGATGTACTGTATGGTGACTAATATAAAAAAATAAAAATTATAAAAACAAACAAAAACTAAGGATGTACTGTATGGTGACTAACATAACATAATAAAAAATTAAACTAAGGCTGTACTATATGGTGACTAACATAACATAATAAAAAATTATTATAAAAAATAAAGCTCTGAAGTGAAAAATAATAATAAATTATTATTTTAAAAAAGTCCTAGCTAGTTTTCTAATTCAGTAAGAATTTCTTTCATCCCTTTAAGAGTCCTATTATATTTTCATCCATAACTCATCATTTAACTATTTCCCTTAATCCTTCTAGCAACCCTAAAAAAAATACAGATTAAATATCTTCAGGCTGAAAAACCAGATAGTTTCATCTGGGAATTTATTCATTTGACTACTATTTATTTGTCTGGTTTGCTGGAGGTCACACAATGAATAGTTAAAATTGTTGCCAGATCTGGTTTTGGAGTCAGACTTGTGTTAGAATCTCCCTGGTTTACTAACTTGGTGAATTGAGCAAACTTTCTAAATCCTTTGAGACTCAGTTTGATCATCTGTAAAATGGGTAATAATAATTACCTACTGCATACCGGGTGAGAAAATGTGTGTAAATAGTTCTGGTAGTGGCCTTCAGGGGGGGATTCTAGGAGCCCTTCCATTTATTGCATCCCAAGAGGAAGGAGACCCACTGTTGTTAGATCAGTTTTTACAACATCTTTTTGGCACTGAGCCATTGAGTGGAGGCACTTAGAATTAAATGATCCTTCTTCCTAGTTTGACATCATTCTCTTCTTTATTCTCCCGTTGTATCTGAGTGGGAAGGATACCCAGGGTTTACTTGTTCTTATTATTATTCTCTCCTCCCTCCTTCTCTCTCTCTCCCTCCCTCTCGCTCTCCTTCCCTGCTCTTCTCTCTCCCCCTTTTCCTCACTGCCTCCCTCCCTCTCCCTCTCTCTCCCCCTCCCTCATCCCTCTCCCCTTTCTTCCCTCTCTCTCTCTGTCTCTCTCATTCTCTCCCTCCCTCCCTCCCACCACCATCCCATTCTTCTGCATGCTGCAAGGGTGAGGGTATGAGCCCAAGCCAGTTCAGCTCTGGGAGCTGGGGATGCCAACCCTCTTGATTTGTCTCTACCACCACTTCCTGTGCCTGCCTAATTTGTTTTGGATGTTCTTTCCTCCCACTAATGAGAAATACAGAAAGCTCTGGCTTGGGCTTGGGGAAAGAAACAGCCCTCTTTATGGTTCAGCCCAATATATTGGACCAAAGTCCTGAGTAATAAAGGGTTAGTGTGCCCTGCTTTGACTTCTTTGTACATGGACCTTCCTCAGAGACTTTACACCAAGGAAGCAAGGCTAAACCAAAGCTGAAGTCATGTAATCCTTAGTGTTTGGCCAGAGATCACCATAATAACCTTCACAATTATTTCACTATCTGTTACAATTATTAATCCACTATTCGTCTCCTATTCTTAAGTTCTTTGATATGGGGTGAAACTCAGGAATTTAGCTTGTCTACATATTTTATGATTTTAATGACTGCTCTCATAGGAAAATGTATAAAAAATTAATTTTAAATTCTTTTTTCTTATTATCAAATAATTTACAATGTAGAACATATTAAGGAAGGATTTTCTCTGTATAATTGCATGTCATCAGAAATAATAATACTGTATTTTTATAATAGATATTCAGACTTTCACTTATTTTCCCTAGTTAATCCTAAATAATGTATTGACTCATGGATTCTTCTTTGACTTATACTCATTTTAATCACAGTCTCTGTTTTCTTATCCCAAAAGCAGGAATAATGGAAGAGTGCTTATTTCCTGGCACTTGGAATTCACTAGATAAGAAAAAAAAATGCTGTGTTTGGATAAGATGCTTTACAGTAAGTTTAATGTGACTGAATGAGGCATGAAGAAACAGTCATACACTTAGACCTTGAGTAAACAAAATAATACAGACATTTCAGTTAAAATTACCTTCTCATTAAAGATACTCTGCTGACATAGCTCTGTTCCAATTGTGGCAAACTTGATTTTATAATCAAGAATTAGACTTATGGGTTTTCCCAGCAAGCTGCAAGATTTCATAGTATCACTTTTAGCTGTATAATCAAATGGCTATAACCCAAGACAGTCAAGCAGTTTTAAAAGGCATCCTTTATACAAAGTCTTTCTAAATTATTATTTTTAAAAAGATAACAGATCTGAAAATAAAAGACTCAAGAGATAAGATCTAATCTGATGGTGAAGAGATTCAAATGTCTTCATAAAAATAAAGTCACTGACGTACTTGGCATATAGCAGTGGTATTCTGAGATCGAGATACCCTTTAATTTAACAAGCATTTATTAAGTGCCTAAACATTGCAGGCCAGAACTGAACTAGACTCGAGAGATACAAGAACCAATTGGCCATGACTTCTGCCCTCCAGAACGCCCAGTGTGGTGGGCAAGGTTGAAGGTGCACAATACACTGTCCCACACCTGAGGATGGAGGGTAAACTGTGCCCAGTTCAGGAGGATTTTTTATACCATGAGTCACATGTTTCCAAAAATGCTTTCTAGGTAGTAAAATAACTGATGTAAAACTGAGGATTACTTGAGGTGTGGGGAGCAAACATTTATATAATTTATCTCATTTCATTCTCCCAGAAAAACCTCAGAGGCAGAATTGTTATAACCTTCTATAGAGGAAGTAATAGAGACTCCATGGCTAAAAAACTGCCCCTCATCACCTGCTAATATGTGGCAGGCCCAGGATGCTTGCCAGATACATCTGATTTCAAAAGCTCAGTTCCTTCTGTTGTACCGCGTGGCTCCCCTTTAACGGTATGAATATCAAGCTGTGTCTGAACAGTGTCTGAGCTTCTGGGAAGGAGAACTCTGGGTCCTGCTTCAGAGGATAGACACAGTAATTTGATCAAATTGGCTACAAAAGAAAAGACAGTCAAGTGGCTTGAGTGACTCAAAACCCTAATACAGGACCATGTCTTACAAGGTATATGAAAGAAGTTGGCGGCTAACAGATGGACCACATGCACTAACTTGCCATCCTTCCTTGCCCAAAGTGTGGTAACACACTGAAGTAGCTCTAATTACACAAAGGGGTACAGCAATGGCAATCACACTTGTGCATAAGATTGCCCATCACATGAGTCACAACAGATGAAAAGGTGGTGAAACACTGCATCTCAACTGCTAGCTCTATGTACAAGTCCAGGGTCTGTGCCTGGTTCACTGGTGTCAGCTCAGCACCTAACACAGTGTCTTCACACAACAGAGTTTCAATACTAGTTGAAGAAATGAATGAAGGAATAAATGAATGACAGCAGCATGCAAAAACCCATATACCTCAACGCAAATTATAAGTCAGGTCTTTCCTTCTCAGTCTGATGATCTGAGGCCACAGGGTAGGAGAAGCTCCTATTTTTACGTCCCGGGAACAACCACAGTTTTCCAGGTGAATTCAGTATCTTCATATAATTTCCCCAGGGCTCAGCTGCAGCACCTGTTCAAAGGGCAGCCTTGATGCCTGCCTCAAAATTTAAATGCCCAGTGGCCCTGAGTATGTTCTGCAAGCTCATCTGGGTTTTATTAGAAGGAGTCACTGCTTTCTGTCTACAGATCAGTGCAGATGAATAAATGATGTAGTGCATTAGTGCAGAGATTCAGAACCTCCATCGGCACATGCTATCTCTCCGCCCCATCAATTCCTAAGCATCAATCTAACTGTCATGGTGAAGAAGCAGAGGACCCACCCGATGCGAAAGAGAATGGGGGGAGCAGTAAGGGAAAGGTGACAGGCAGGGTGTGTATGTGTGGGGAGAAATGTGTGTGTGTGCATTGGGGAGTGTTAGTCTCAATGTGTTCAAGAGAGTTAAAAAGGAAAAAATAAACATGGCAGAAATGTAGTGCGATATAGGAGAAGCATGGACTTCGGTGACACCTCTAACATTTACTTTGTCACATGACCTTGGATAGGCTTAAGTGAACTTATCTGTGAAACAGATCGACTGCACATACCTTCATGGCTTATGGTAATATTTAATGGAGAGAATCACACAAATCTAATGACAAAGTGCTTGGCACCTCACAAACACTAGTGACTTTCCTTTTTCTCCCTGCTGAAAGGGGAAACATCCCTTGCTAGTATGCTCCTTAATTTGGGAGCCTTCTCCTCTCCATTCACCTAGAGCCATTTTTGCCATTACCTAGTCATTAAGAACTGCATTAACAACCCAAACAACCAGGGTGACTTTTCTGGTGAGCTGTTAGAGACATCGCCCATCCTGTCTTGACTGTATCAGAGATACTGAAAAAAAAAACCCCATAAAGCAATGTCATTATCATTTAGACTGTCAGAGTACTTTTGTGTGACGCTGGTCATGATAGAAGTGGCTTCCAGGAATGGAGTACAGATGAGGGAGGTAGAATTCCACAGGAATAGGGAATGTGGAATTTGGAGTCAGAACCCCTCTAAAATTTTACTCCACTACCTTCTAACTATATGACTCCGGAAAACTGATTTTACTTCTTTAAGCTTTGGTTATAATATCTATTATATGGGAATAATGATAGTACATGTTTTGCAGAGTTGTTGTGAAGATTAACTGAGATGCTTATGCAAAATAGCAGTTAGTGTAACACCTGGCCTGTGGTAAGCACTCAACATTTGTTCATTTTTATTGGTATACAGCTGATGCTATATGGAGACTTCTCTAACGCAATCCTTTCTTCCCAGTGCAGTTGAGGCAACTGAAATTCAGAGAAGTTGAGGAAGTATCCTAGGCTCTCACACTACCTTAATTTCTTTATTGATTGCACATTCCTCCATAAGAAATTTTGTCCAATCTGCCTAGAGCAGGGAGGCCCCTGCAGTGTGGACAGAGAGCTGGACGAGGAACTGTTGAGAGACAGTTTAAGCAGTGGTTACTCCACATATCAGCTGCACAAAGGGGCAATTCACTTCACCACTCTGTAAATGAGGAGGGTTGACAAGGTGTTTTCTAAGGTCACTCCTGGCTCTGACACATGGATTCCATGTGACAGGCTTGGAGACAGAGAAGCACGCGCATCTCATGGGACCTCAGTGGGCCTAACCGATAGTGATGACATTACTGGGATCATCACCCTGCTTCCTTGACTTTTCCATTCACAAGGATGGCCCTGTCATCCCTCTTTCCACAGGGAACTGAATGAGGTTCTCATTATAATTCAACTTCCTCATCTGGAAAAGTATACTCCCAAACACCAATCACGTTTCCATATGTACAAAGAATAATTCATTTCCTCTTTTTGCTTCCTTTGATTTGTCATCTTCAGTCTGGGTTGTCACAAGGTAGACTTCCTTGAATATTTTCAGGCCATATCCACTAAAAATGATCACAAGAGTCAGGGGTTGTAAATACTGAAATCATAAATAACATTTTGAATCCTAATTCTAAGGGCAGACTTGAATTGTACTGTTTCTGGGAAAGGGTTCCCACAATTATACTGAAATGAAATGTGTAAAAATAGTATTTGAGAAATTTGGTTAAATTAGAATACTGATAATTTCATTGCATTGGCACAAATATATTTATTGCCTTGCAGTATTTAACGTGTATTGATGCCTTGCTGTGTCAGGAACGGTGCTAAGAACTTCATAGGACCTATCTCATTTAATCCTTAGAGCATCCTGAGGATACTAGAATTATAATTAACTCCACTTTACAAACAGGAAAAGTGAGGCTTACACTGATAGAGGAAGAAAATCTCTAAGATCACAAAGAGATAACTTGGGCCAAGTTTTGAACCCAGGCCTGTCAGATTCTAAAGGCCAGGTTCTAAATGTTTGAACTACTCTGCCTCCATCTATAGTCATTCATATTTTTATAAAGTTTCAACAACAGTGAGCATGAGATTCTGTTTTTTTGCTTAATATTTTCATAAACATTTTCTGGAAGCACTTGAATTCATATTTAAAAATAAAAATAACAAACAACATCAACATTGCCAGACACTGTACTAACTGCCTTACCATCATCACTCTCTTATTTGACCTTCAAAATCATCCTGTAAGGTAAGGAATTATGAATGTCCCCATTTTATAGATAAAGGAACAAGCTCCGGGAGGTTAAACAACTTGCCATGGTCATAGCACTTAGACATAGCAGAGCCACAATTTAAGCTCAGATCTGCCTGACTGTAGAGCCCCAGCTCTTAACTAAAGCAATACACTGAATAACATTCTGATAACACTAAAACATTCTCAGTTTTCTAAAAGGTGCAGAGACAGCAAGAAGTAACAGGACTCCCTCCAGAAGTGGTATTTCTTTCCAATTTAACCTGTCATTCTGAGCTTCCAATAAAGGCCTAGGACCTCTGCAAACCACAGACAAGATGACAAGAAGCTCTGGTTAGAAAGGGGCTTGTGATGGAAACCACCCAAGGCACCGCTTCAAACAACAATAAGGCCACTGATAACTGTCCCCATGAAAGCCCCCTGGAACTCAAGAGGAAGGCACAGAGAGTGATTCCTTCAGTTTGGCTCCTCAATGATGCCATCTGGTACGAGGCAAAAGCTGCCCGCCAAGGAATTCCACGTGGTCTTTCCATACATACCAATTCTCTCCATTGACAGAGATGGTCTTCCCATCACTTTTTCCAGCAGTTTAACAGAAGAAAAAAGTCAACAAATGCCCACTGATGAAGTCTTGAGCTCCACAGACAATGTTTGTGAAAGAAATTATAAGGAAAGCTCATGAAGTTATAGAAGTGGGCTTCAATCTCTATTATACCACTTCCTACGCACGTCACTTCACCCTTTGAATATCAGGTCTGTCATCTATAAGTCTGGGCAATAACGCCCCTCTCAAGACTGTGCAGGGATTGAGATAATCTACACAAGACAGCTGGAACACTCTTTTCCCATGATACACAAAGAACACAAATTTTCGGCCCTCCTGCAACAGCCACCCTTCCTCATGAACATGCATCCCTGAAGTCAGAAGACAGTCTAGGCCGAAAGACCACAAAAGCTGACTCATAGCCTTGAAGGCTGCTGAGCTATCCAGTGGTACTATACAAGCTATACATTTTAATGGCAAGAAGTACAGCCATATTCTTTGTAAAATCATTGGTTTAGAGACTCTTGTCCGGCCCCTATTAATTTTCTTGTGCAGACGATAAAACAGAAGAGAGCTTGATAGTGCCAAGGCTTCAGACAGCAAAAGCTGAAAGGCAAACTCCCTCTCAGCTGAATTCACTTACACACAGATTATGCTTAAACACAGGTCATTATGCAGGCTGAGATAAGATTTCCAGATGTGCACATTTGGGAGACCAATCCTGTGTGTTGGAAGACTGAAGTGAACTGTGTTTTCACTGATGATGAATGATCTCTTCACCCATGGAATAACTCACACGGAAGATAGGGACGAGCATGTCTGGTCACCAAAGGGCTAATCCCTAGTTTTTAGGCACATGTGAGGCTTCTTTCTTGGCTAAGGCAAGACCCTCATCCATCAATGGAGGGAAATCTGTGTTCTTTAATACTTGAAGTTAATTCTGAAGCTTGGAATGCAGGATGGTGGGATGGCTAGGATTCTGCATCGGACCCTAGTGTTCCCTCCCCTTGTGTAGACTCTGACTGTTTCAAGGAACAAAACACTACCCTTTATCTCCTCTGCTACTTTTTATCCCACTAATAAAACTGGAGTTGTAATGGTGATACCTGTGTCTAATTATAGCAAGGGCTAGGATTATGTAGCACAGTTCATCCAGGAAGGTAAAAGCATTTTTCAAAATAGAGTTCAGCCATTCTCTCAAGCTTCTTCCACTCTCATAAGCCAATTCCTGAATGTTAAAATTATTTGAACAGGCACAGAGCATGGTGCATTAATAAATGATCAAAGGGTGTGCATTTTCTAATGTCCCTTTGGCCTCAATAAAGAAATTGGCAAATATTCCATTAACCACAACCCATGAAGTCATTTTTTAAACTTGAAATATATTTCCCCCATCTCATGCTGGAGGTGGGTCACCAGGATAGCTTAGTTTATGCATTTGAAAAGTGGATCCTTAAAGAAAAAGGTTGAGATGGATTATTTATGAACATGTGTAAATTATGTAGTGATTTCATTGAGATTTCTGGGACTTCTATGAAGTGGAATGTCCCCTGTGGTGGCCACATCTCATTCAAGCCATCCATTTCATCTTTTCCTCCACTTCAGAGATTTCCCATATTTTACATTTCACTTTGAAACAATAGCTCATTTGAAATGTAATTTAGAAATATATTTATTATTATGTGTTCTGTGTAGCACAAAATGTTGCTTTGTATATATAAGAGAACCCCACACAACAGGCACAAAGAAAAAGGAAGTTGTACTTAGGAGTCATCATTCATTTATGATAAGATAGGCGGGGACTGGGGGGGGGGGGAGAATAACAATACCAAACAAAATCACAATAGGAAGAACAGTGAGAAAACTCAGAAAATAATAGCCATAAAAACTGTATGTGGCATCATTTTCTAGATGCTTTAAGACACTTTCTCATCTTCCACAAAGGTCAGAGTATTATTAGTTCCATTTTATGGGTAAAACCTTAAGGACCATAAAGTCACAAGTCTTACCAATCCTACATAAATGAATCACTTGCAAATTAGCACCAGAAGTCTGCAAAACAAAGTATTATTTTCATCTCAGCTGCAGAACAGGAAGACAAGAAATCATTGCGTCCCTTTTTTTTTTTTGTCAGTATTCCAACCCACACATCCACATAAACAAGAGAACATTTTAAAATATATTTGTATGGTTAATCTCCATACTTAATAAATGGATATAAGTACCCTATCACACAAATATCTATATAGATAATACAGAAAAAATATGTGTGTAAAATTTTCATTACAATTTTTGGAAATGACTCCAATATTTAACAGTAAAGGATTATATCCACATAATAAAATACCAAGTAAAAAATTAAAAATAACATTAGAGCCAAATCTTTATTAACACGGAAAATGTTTTTCTTATATTGCTAAGAGAAAAATAAAACAGGCTTCAAACAGTGCTTAAATTGTAGTATTTTTATAAAGAAAAACTATGGAAAATCCTGAGTGATCATACACTAAACTTTAATAGTACTTATCTTTGGTGGTAGAATTATAGCTGATTTTTGTTTCCTTTGTAAATCTCCAGGTTTTCTAATATTATTGTATTGAGCTTTACTATAGTTGTAATTAGAGAAAAATTGCAAACCACATTTTGTGAAGTTGTCACACCCAGTAGTACTTATTCATTAAAGGAATATATGGATTCTGGGTACTCTCCTCTAGAACTTGACAAATTTTGCACCAGGTTAAATACACATTTTGATGCTTTAATCATCAAGTTCAAAATGGGAATATCACATCGGAAAAGGTCCTCTTAATTGTCAAAACACGCATGGATTCTAACATGAACATGTAATGAGGATTTAACTCTCGTTCTATAACTCAAAAGAATTGTGACCTGAAACATATGAGGAGACACAGCATAAGGTTTTGAGGTTATCACTCAATGTCTAAGTTGAATCAATAGTTTAGTTTAATTCAACCAATATTTACTGAATACACAATATATGCCACACACTCCGCTGGGTGAAAGGAAAACAAACATGAATAAGACATAGTCCTTGAAACTCACAGGCCAGGGTAGAAGGCTGTATATACTACAGGAAAGCAAAAGACACTGTGTTAAATCAGAAAACAGGCATTCAAATCATACCAGGGATTGAGAGACAAAGAAGATTCCCTGAAGGAGATGATGCTGAACTGAAGAATCAATAGAAAATGAAGTAGGTAAAGAGAAAATGGAAGATCACTCCAGGCATAGGGTGCTGCACAAGAAAAAAGGAGAGAGAGAGGGAATTGTTTAAAAAGACAAACATCTGAGTCCTGCTAGAACATAACTCATGATGCAGAGAGTGATGGGGATGTAGCCTGGACAAGTAGGCAAAGGCCAGATCTTGTAGTTACTTGGTTATGTAAGAGAAGGAGGGGCTTGGGACAGATGGTGAGATTTGGGATGACTTTCAATAACCTGACTTGGGTACGTGGTTCAGTGAAACCTCTCGCTGAGATAAGAATAACAAAGTAATAATAGTGTACATTTCTTGAGATCTAAATATCTGCCAGGACCTGTGCTAAATGCATTTACATATGACTCACTGAACCCTCACAAGCTTATGAGCCAGGGTGATGCTGAGATGTTAGGAGGTAGTGACTAGAGGCAGGTGAACAGGCTGTGTGGGAGGAGAAGACACTGAAATCAGGTTTAAACATGTTGAGTTCAAAGTAAATACAGAGCCTCCAGATGGAAAGGCCCATCATCAGGAGGAAGCCGAAGTCTTACACTGAGAAAAGAAATTAGGGGCAAAGATTAGATTTGAGAATAATTTGTATATAAGGATTCCTTAAAAACCATGTTCAAGTTGTTGCTAATGTGGGTGAAATTCGTAGCATGAAAGAAGGTGTGTTATAGACAGAAGCCTCGGGTGAAATAACGTTAGAGGGATGTGGAAGACAATTTTTTAAGGACACTGCAAAGGAAGAGTCAATGAGTTGGGGGAGAGAAGGTATCAAAAAAACAAGGCAAAGGCAGTTCTGAGAAGATTAGTACAAAGTTCCAATTCCAACAAGAGTTCCGGTAAGATAAGGACCAAAATATGCCCATTAAATCTGACAACATGAATTCATCGTTGACTACACTGTCAGTGTAGGAAGGATGGAAGCCACACTGTTGATGACTGAGGATTCGAAGGGAAAGGAGGAGGTGAAGCCAAGGAGCATAGAGACTCACTCTACTAAGATGTTTGCATAAGAAACAGGAGAGTGAGATAAACCAGTAAGGTAGGATAGTAGTAGCAGGGGTTTTGCTCCTTTGTCTTAACTGGGCTGGGCAGAACACTGAGAAAAGGTTCTAGTTGGAGAGAAGGAGCTAATCTAAAGGCAGAGAGTAGAAGCTGAAGGAAGGAAATAATTTTTTAATAGACTTAATTTTTGGAGCTGTTTTGGCCTCAGAGCAATATCGAGCAGAAGGTACAGATATTTCCCACATATAGAATGTTTCCCCCTCTATCAAAATCCTGAGCCAAAGTGGTATATTTGTTACAAGTGATGAATCTATCACCCAAAGTCCATTGTTTACATTCGGGTTTACTCTTTGCATTGTACATTATATGGGTTTTGACAAATATATAATGAGATATATCCACCATTATAAGATTATACAAAGTAGTTTCACTGTCCTAAAAATTCTCTGAGCTCCACCTATTCATCACTTTCTCCTCCGTGACCCCATGCAACCACTGCTTCTTTTACTATCTCTATAATTGTACCATTTCCAGAATGTCATATGGTTAGATTCATGAAGTACATAGGCTTTTCAGACTGCTCCTTTCACTTAATAATATGCACTTAAAGTTCTTCCATGTCTTTTCATGGCTTGATAACTTATTTCTTTTCAGTGATAAATATATTCCATTGGCTGGATGTACCACAGTTTATTAACCCATTTACCTTTTGTAGAACATTTTGCTTGCTTTCAGGTTTTGGCAATTATGAATAAATCTGCAATTAACATTTGTGTGGACATACATTTTCAACCCATTTGAGTCAAGGAGTACAACTGCTGGATCATATGGTAAGAAAGAAACTTTTGTAAGAAACTGCCAAACTGGGGGCACCTGGGTGGCTCAGTCAGTTAAGCGTCTGCCTTCGGCTCAGGTCATGATCCTGGAGTCCCAGGATTGAGCCCCACATTGGGCTCCCTGCTCAGGGGGAGTCTGCTTCTCCCTCTGGCCCTCCTCTGTCTCATGCAGTCTATCTCTCAAATAAATAAATAAAATCTTTAAAAAGAAAAAAAGAAGAAGAAAGAATCTGCCAAACTGTCTTCCAAAGTGGCTGTACTATCTTTGCATTCCCACTAACAATGAATGAGACTTTCTAGGAAACAAATATTAGTGAAATTCAGTGGCATTAATGCAACCACATTTTTGTTCAACCATCACCAACTATTATCTAGTTTCTAAATTTTTCATCACCCTGAACACAAACACTGCACCCATTAAGCAATAACTTCCCATTTCCCTGCCCTAAGTCCCTAGTAAATCTGGATCTACTTTCTGTCTCTATGAATTTGCTTCTTCTAGATATTTTATATTTAGAAATCTACACACAACATTTGTCCTTCTGTGGCTAGCTCATTTCACTTAGCACAGTGTTTTTAAGGTTCATCCATGCTGCAACATATACTAGAACTTCATTTCTTTTTATGGCTGAACAATGCTCCATGGTATGGATATGCCAATTTAGTTTGTTAGTTCATCTGTTGAATGGACACTTGGGTTGTTTCCACCTTTCCGCTATTGCGAATAACGCTGCAATGAACATTCCTATACAAGTATCCGGTTTTAAATTCTTGTGATATATATACATAAGAGTGGAATTGCTGGGTCACGTGATAATCTTACGTTTAACTATCTGAGGACCCACCAACCTATTTTGTATTGAGGCTGCAACACTTTACATTCCCACAAGGCAGCCAAATTTTGAAATACAAGCAGGTATTATGCAGGTGAAAAATGAGTAGGAGGACATTCCTTATAAAAGTAGATTTCAGTGTAAAGCCACAAAGGTGAAAGGAAGTAGGACATTCTTGGAAACACATGGCATTCAATACAGACGATCACTACCAGGTAACAGTTACGGAATGGCTGTAGAAAAAGGCAAAGAGCACTCATTAACAGTGCTGTGCTCTTACTAAGGAACTTAAATTGTTTCCACAGAGTAAATAAGATATTTTGAAGAATGTGTGCTTTAGAAATAGTATTTTGTCAATAGAGAATTGTAGAGACCAGGGGAAAACCTAGAATGTAGACAGATAGACTTTATGAATACCAGATCCCGTGGGCTTAAAGATTACTTAAAAAAAGAAAAAAGAAGAGACCTCTCCATCGTAATTTTCTAAAGCCCATAACGTGTGTAAATAAATTTGTTATATTATTTCCTAACCACAGCATGTTATTCTAATCGCTAATAGTCTAAGGAAAGAATCAAGAAATCAACAAGTCAACAAATCAACTCTCTCATGAACCCTATGATCTTTAAAAAACAGAAATTTTCTGAGGCCAAAATAATAACTAAAATCATAAATATGTATTGCTACATCAAGTCAATAATCCAGGGTTCGTTAATGAGGTTGGACCTAAAGTGGTGAAGATGACTTAAAGTGGAGGTAAAGATGGAAAGGAATGGACATATTGATTAACATTATATAAAATTAGCAAAAAAGAAGAGAAATATGGAATGGGCAACATGGTTCCTAAACACCTGATAATACCCTTCATTAAGGGAAGGGAAACAGAATAAAAAGAAGAGCTGAAGGTGGAGCTGGACCAAGAACTGAGTGTTGGTTCATATGTGATTAGTTTACATCTTACTTGGGATTTCCAATGACAGCTATGCATGACTAGATTTCAGGAAACATTATGAACAAAAGATGCTGGGAATTATTAGAGTAAAGTTTGATAAATCTACTACTAGCCCTATAAATGGTAGAACAAAAATTCAAAGACAGATGGATTTGACTCTAAATGTTATATACTTCCTTCCAAACATTCTTACTCCCAGTCATGCTATCATGACCAAGAGTAACTCTTAGCCTGATTAAATCACTTACAAAATATACATAAATGGCAAAAGAGAAGACAACATAAATGAGAATCCTGAGGAACATCAACATTTAAGACTGAGTGGAGGAAATACAGAAAAGACAAAACCAGGAAGATGTGGTTTTACAAACACGAAGTGCTTTAGGGTTTCACTAAGAACTCTTGCCACAGAAAGCGGTATTAGGATTGAGAAGTCTCTCTTGATGGAGACCGCTGTGACCTGGGGAGGGCCTTTTCCACAGAGAACAGGGATGAAAGGCAGATTGAGGAATACATGAGGGGGGGAAGACAACTTAGAAGTGAAGGGGAAGGGGTGCCTAGGTGGCTCAGTCAGTTGAACATCTGCCTTTGGCTCAGGTCATGATGCCATGGTCCTAGGATTGAGTCCTGCATCGGGCTCCTTGCTCAGAGGGGAGTCTGCTTCTCCCTTTGCTGGCTGCTCCCCCTGCTTGTGCTCTCTCCTTCTGTCAAATAAATAAATAAAATATTTTTTTAAAAAAGAAGTGACGGGAAAGAGAGAAGGCAAGATATAGAGAATTAGCAAAATAAGGTAAAGGAAGGAGTTTCTTATGATTTTGTTTTATATTCACAGAGGGACAGGAGTTTTTTACTAAGAGAAAGAGTGGCAGAAGTTGGAGAAACAGACCAGAGGAATAAGTGATGAATTGAGTCTCTGGGGAGAAAAAGGGGCCAGAACACAAATGGGAGAGTTAGCCTCCACTTCTTGGAGTCCCCTCCCATCTACCAATATGAGAACGAGATAGAGGGGAGGAGACAAATAAGACTCTTCCCTACAAACAAGTTAGCTGCCTCTAATGTTAACATGGATTGTACTACATTCACCAGACCCTGTGGGCTTAAAGATTACTTAAAAAAGAGAAAAAGGAGAGACCTTAGCATTACAATCCTCTAAAGCCCATAACATGTGTAAATAAATTTGTTAAATTATTCCCTAACCACAGCATGTTATTCTAATTGCTAATAGTCTAAGGAAAGAATCAAGAAGTCAACAAGTCAACATATCAACTCTCTCATGAACCCTGCTGATCTTTAAAAAAAGACATTTTCTGAGGCCAAAACAATAATTAAAATCATAAATATGTATTGCTACATCAAGTCAAACAATTGGAAAATACAAACTCATTAAGAATATTTTAATCATCTCATTACTTCTGTGTCATAGTTGTATATAAATAATTTTAATTGTTCTACAGTTTATGTGAAACATTTGAAAAGACAAATTGTTTTTTTGTGTCTTTTTCCCCCAAGGCAAAGCAGAACCTGACTGAAACAGGGGTACTTCCTATGGGATAAACCTTTCTCAAGGAAATAGGATATGGAAAGGCATATGGATGTGGTGACATTTTAGTTTAATTATTGAGACCACTGTACAAACAACTGTTGTGAATAACAAAACAAGTCTAATTCCAGGTTGCTATAAACACAGAAATGAAAATCTCATCCACAGATGATACCTCTAATACATGATGCTGAAAGTGGCCTTGGAGATTCACTTGTAGTTACCCGCACCTCACGGTCACCAGCCTCTGGGAAAGGGGTGGGAAACAGACGCATTTATCTGAATTGCATCAGCAATCAAGGGAATGGATGGAGGCATACACACATCATCTCTCTCCATCTCTCCTCTCCCTCCTCGCTGCCCTGCTCTAGGCTGGTGATCTTCAGTCTTTGTTTCCAACCTCAAATACAGGAAAAAGGAGTAAGCTTTCCAAAATGACAAATATTCACACCGAGTTTTAGTCTTTAGCTTTACAATGTACTGCATAATGTTGCACCACTGGCCTCAGGCCTGGTGCGACAAGATGTATTTTCAGAGTTGGTGGGCAGCAGGCATAATGGGAACAGGGCCTTGCTTCACATTCACCAGAGAAACAAGCAAGACACCTCTCTTTTGGTGAACCCAAAAGTGTCACTGCCACAAATCAGCAGAAACTCTCAGCCGATGCAGAGTAAGGCAAGTATTCATAGAAGACGAGTGGTTGATATTTCACTGTGCACACTGCAAGCCCAGATAAAGGCTTCCTGCTTTCATTTATTTTTTTTAATTCCAATCTTCTCAGCAGCCCAAGACTCTTTAACAAATATGCATATTTTACATTTGCTTTTTATAGACTTAGAGAATAAATTCTATGTACATTAATAACATATTTGGCCACTGCTTCCCACCCCATCTCACCAACCATGCCTTTGCTGAGAAGCCAACAGAAAGGCTAACCTAACCCCTGACCAGCACAGGGAAAGTTGTTTTGCATAGAAAAAATATGTCCAAGAATTAAAAATCACCACATTCTAAGGCAAAAAAACCAGAAGGTGATAAAGAAGGATTTTAGCTTCAAATGGCAAAACGAAAAGTGCATGTGTCAGGTGGGCAGCAAAGGAACAATTTTTATTGCATACCCAAAGTTGTTGAAGCCCCTGATGGTAGAGATGACAGTTCCCTTCAAAGATGCTTGTAAGCCCCCCTTTCGCAGAAGGCTAGCCTTCCTGTCCACCCTCTCAGTGCCAGCTCACCCTCCCTCCTATGGTCAGAGGACCTCACTCATCAACCTGAGACAACCTCCCCAGCCAGCGCTCATCATTCCTGAGACAGCGCAGAGTCACCGTTAGTCCAGCATTTTCCAGAACACTGAAAGAACAGCCAGAGGAAACCTGAACCGTGTCCAACACTTGTTCATGCAGTCAGTCAGCCAGTCAGCAGACAATTCACCTGAAAACATGTATTATCATTACGTGCTTGGCACTGTGCTGAAGCGTGGTGAGAAACACAGACACAACTGCTCCCCTGACAGGGCTTACAGTTGAGTGGGATCAACAGGTACTGATCTAGTGAAATAATTCAGGAGCTTTGAGTGCTCAAGACTGTGGGCTCTACTTCCATCTGGAATGGAGTCCATGTGGGGATCGTAAGCAAACCTAGCTCTGAATAAGCTAAATTTGAACTAAGATCTCAACAAGGAATAGGAGTGTTGCAGGATGAGTGCCCCCAGGCAGAGGAAAGTGAGTCTGGAAAAGCCTTGAGGTAGGAAGGAGCGTGGGACAGTGAAGGAACTGACCCAAAGGACTGGAGAGCAGAAAGGCAGAAAGGAATCCAGAGCAGACACTCAGTCAATGTTCCCAGTGAACAGATAACGGATGAGTGAACACATGAATGAATAGGTGTCCAGTTACATAAGTATCCAGCATTCCAGCCATTCATTCACACAAAGATACTCAAGCATATTCCACTTGTTTAGTCCTTTTGACTTCTTCCAGTCTAGTTTTTTAAAACTCAAGTTTAGGGATGCCTGGGTGGCTCAGTCGATTAAGCGTGTGCCTTCGGCTCGGCTCATGATCCCAGGATCCTGGGACAGAGTCCCGCATAAGGTCCTTGCTCAGCGGGGTGCCTGCTTCTCCCTCTGCCTACCGCTCCCCCTGCTTGTGCTCATTCTCTCTCTTTCCGATAAGTAAATAAAATCTTTAATAAAATAAAATTCAAGTTTAAATTAGGAAGTGGAAAAATTAGAAAGGGGGGGAAGAGACTTCCTCTCCAATGTCTTCAAACTGAGCCATGAACCTTCCTGTATTACCACCGTCACACTACAGGACAGCAGTGTGCCAGGCACCTTGTTTGGGGTTTTTATCTATATTATATTATTTAATCCATACAACAACCCTACAAGGTAGCTATTGTTCCTCCTAATTTTTAAAATAAGGAACAGAAAGATTTAGTTACCTTACCGAAGTCCTGAAATCTACGCCTATGCTCTAACCTTTATACCAGTGATTCTCATCCAGGGTACATTTTGCCCTCAGGGGAATATTTGACAATGTCTGGAGACACTTTTGGCTATTGCAACTTGGGGGGAGGGTACTATTGACATCTAGTGAGTAGAGGCCCAAGATGCTGATAAACGCCCTATAATGCATAGGGCAGGCACTTACAACAAAGAATTATCAGATCCAAAATATCAATACTGCTAAAATTGAAGAACTTTGCTTTACACCATTTTGCCTTTGAAAAAAATATATATAGTTTTTGCATCTCAACTGATGCACTTCTCAGCACCTGTAGGGAATTGTGAAACCATTAAATGGGGCTTTCTGACAAATTGTTTACTCTTTCCAGGAGTGAATACAGCACATGGCACATGCTCAGTTATCATATATGCTTATTGTTATTGAAGTCAGGTAGTACAAATATGATAAAGGGAGTCACTGACGTCCACTGGAGAAAGAATATGGGAAATAATTCCAAGGCCAAGTGGCATGCAGTAGTCCAAGGCCTTGCCTCACACTCTGGCACGGACCTTTTCTCTTTATAATCAGATTGCCTATAAACGTTCATAAAGGGGACCTTGTCAAGACAGAATAAAGAAAGCCAGGATGGTAAGATTTAAAATCCTCAAAATGTGATCGATTTTTCAAAATTACAATTATAGTTGGGTTCCTGGGTGGCTCAGTCAGTTAAGCATCTGCCTTCGGCTCAGGTCACAATCCTAGTGTCCTGGGATAGAGTCCCGCATGGGGCTCCCTGCTCAGTGCGGAGTCTGCTTCTCCTTCTGCCTCTCCCCCTGCTCGTTCTCTCTCTCTCTCTCACAAAAATAAATACATAAAATCTTTTAAAAAAGTAAAAATAAAAATACAACTATAGCAACAACATGGTCTCCAGAGCAGAATAAACTTCTTCATCTACACTGGAGATTAAAAAGATATTATGTAAAATGGCACAGCCACTTTGAAAAGTGGTTTGTCAGTTTCTCAAGAGGCTAAACAGAGTCATGTGACCCAGTCCTTCCACGCCTAGGTATATACCCAAGAGAACTGAAAACATATGTTCACACAAAAGCCTGTACATAAATGTTCACAGCAGCACTATTCAAGTAACCAAAGAGTGGAGGTGGACCCAGATTTCTGCAACTGATCAATGATTTTTTAATGTGGTCTATCCATACAATGAAATATTTTCAGCCATATAAAGTGAAAATGTACCATATACGCAACAACATTGATGAATCTTGAAATCATTATGCTAATCGAAAAAAGCCAGACCAGATAGGCCATACATTGTACAACACCATTTACATGCAATGTCCAGAATTAAGTAAGTCCACAGAGACAGAAAGTAGATTCATGAGTGCTAAGGGCTGGGGCAGAGGGAATGAGGAGTGAATGCAAAGAGGAATGTGTTTCTTTTTGGGGGGTAATGAAAATGTCCTAAAATTAGGTAGTGCTGATGGTTGCACAACTTTGTAAATATACCAGAAAACACCGAATCATACACCTTAAAGGGATTTCATGGTATGCAAATCATAACTCAGTAAAGCTATTATTAAAAAAAAGACATTTAAAGTATTTTACTTCCTGGGGCGCCTGGGTAGCGCAGTCGTTAAAGCGTCTGCCTTCGGCTCAGGGCGTGATCCCGGCACGCCGGGATCGAGTCCCACATCGGGCTCCTCTGCTGTGAGCCTGCTTCTTCCTCTCCCACTCCCCCTGCTGTGTTCCCTCTCTCGCTGGCTGTCTCTCTGTCACATAAATAAATAAAATCTTTAAAAAAATAAAAAAAAAAAATAAAGTATTTTACTTCCTTCAGTGATGGGGTCCACTATTATTGATGTTGTTCTTGGTACTGTATCTTGAAAGTATTATTGATTATCTTTGAATAGGTAATTGAGTGACTACAAATTCACTTAGAGATTTTGTGACAAGAGGGTATGGCTTCTTAGGGCGACTTTGCCTGCCCACTTAGGCTCGGAAAGATTTCTCTTAGGTATTCGTTTGCTTTCCTCAAGAGGCCACATCTTTAGCAATATCACCCATTATGAACTTTCCTGGAGATGTCACAGGATCAGACTGGACAGAACTGAAAGCTTTTTAAAAAGGGAAGGCCTTATGTTATTTAATCAAATATCTCTAATGTTTTCCTTGCAATTTTTTAAACTCTACCTACAGTGAGAGTACCTGTTTTCTTTTCTTTCTACATCAATGCTCAAATCCTTTCAGGATTACCAGGAAAACTGTATTTTGAAAAAAACACATATACTGTCAATTTCAAACTAACTCTAATCTCCTGATGTTCCCATCCTAGTTTTCATTAACTACATCAGTGGGGAGAGCTTTAAAGATTAAAATTCGAAGGACACTAGGAACTTTCTAACCTTCACCCTTGCTCAGGAACTAGAGTCTTTGCTTCATCCTCTACCTCACATACTCATCAGCCAAAACCTGCCAGGAAGGGAAGAAAGAGGAAAAAGACCCTTTGATTTCCTCAAGGTCCTTTTTTGAGCCCAGGATGTCCAGTTCTTTAACCCAATTCAGAAGAAAAAGGAAAGACAAGCACAGATAGGTAAGTGGATTCTAAGATTTTAATTGACTTCCACAGCCAAAATAATGACTACAGGTAGAGACCAGGGACAATGGATTTTGCAGACCCTTCGGCAGCTCCATGATACCACCTGGAGCTCTAAAGTGTTTATCACACCAGTGGTCTCAGTGATGTCTGCACATGTAGAGGCTCATGGGACATAAGGTCTTCTTTTCATGAAAATACAGAATCTCATAGTTGTGAGAAACCTAAGTAAGAAGTTTTGTATTTCTTCTCCACAAGTAATTATCTAACCCTCACTTGCATAGCACCATTAATGAGAAGCTCACTACATGGAAAATAATAATTTGAACTTCATTCCCTATTTCAGGATTAATGCAACCAAAATGAAGAGCATGTTCTAGGCTAGACCAAAGTTGTAGTTTTATCTCTTACCATGTAATTAATATTACGATTATTTTTCCCCTGACTCCCTTTCTGTCATTATTCCCATCCTCCCTCTCAGCAAAGCATCATGGATCAGATAGAAAAGACAGAAATGCTGTGTTAGCCCCTCTTCCCACCTCAAGCCCTGAATTCAAGTGCCCAAACAATAGAGCAGGGCAGCTGGTTAGCAAACACTAAGGAGTACCACACAGCCTTAAGGGGGGAGTTTGCTACCATCTAAAATTTATCCAAGAGGGACACCTGGATGGCTCAGCCAGTTCAGCATCTGACTCTTGGTTTTGGCTCAGGTCATGATCTCAGGGTTGTGAGACTGAGCACCACGTCAGGCTCTGTGTTCAGTGGGGAGTCTGTTTGAGATTCTCTCCCTCTGTCCCTCCCCCACTCTGAAATAAATAAAATCTTTAAAATATATCCAAGAAACAGAAGGCACCAGGCTCTGACTGCCTGATGGTTTGAGTGGCATGATTCAGAAGCCTGAGAGCAATCCAGCCTTTGCCCTTGAGAGGAGGTCTTAAGGAAATGTGGGGCAAAGCATGTGTGAGCACCCAGAGAAGACCCCGAGCTATGACACGGCATATTACTGTGTTTCAGGATTTCGTTTAGATTTGGGGAGAGGGAGATTATTTCCTTAATTATACCTTATATTAAATGATCCTAAACTGGTTGAGTGGAAGGAAAGAAAGGAGAAATCAATCCCATTTTTACTGAGAAACTACAATATAACAGGCCTGGTGCCAGACATATCACTAATTCATTCCTCGCAAAAGCAATGACTAAACCTAGAGGTGGAACTGAAGCCTGGGCACTGAGCCAAAACCCAAGAATCTGCTTAGTTACTGAAGTGCTTTCCAGTGCTCACTGTCCCCAGAGGGACCAGTCAGACCAACTGGTGTCAGCTACCCCCTGGTTCCTAGAGGTCTCTTGTCTTAAAGCCACTACCAGCAAAGTGACTTATGCAAGCAACCTAACAAGAGCCCTAATTCTGAGATGAAGAAATCCAAGAGGAATTCCTTCTACATGCTTGTAACACCAAAATGAAGCTCAGAACCCCAAATCAGCCACTCCATGAAACCAGCAAAATAAGCACCACATCAAGAGTCACTATTCTGTCCCTGGGAATCTATGCTCTCTACACCATTCAGTTACTATTTATTGAGTCCTACAATGTGTCAGGTATTGTGATACAAATGGGGCATTTAATGATCAATAAAAATTAGTTTGTGCCTTAAGGAATTCAGACTCTTTTAAGGAGATATGAACACACAGCTAGCTCTCTGGGTTGAGATCTTGCTGAGGGTTGTAACAGAATGAAAGTGGGGTGGTAAGGCAACCTAAAGGATGGACAGATTTAATCCCTACTGAAACATCCAGAATAGCTTCCCAGATCTGGACATTAAGAAGGCCAAAGATTGTAAAGCAGTGCAGAACATTCCCTGTAGACGAGAGAGCACAAGAAAGGCACAGAAATATATAGTATGTGCTAAAAATCATGTGGATGACTTAATTAGAAAGGGCATGTCATGCTAAAATGTTTAGCCTTGATTCATGAGGGAATGAAAAGCCAGCAAAGTTCTTAAATAGCATCTTGACATGATCAACACTATATTCAAAGGTAATAAGCCAGGAAAACTAGGGAGGGCTTAACAGAGGAGGTGACTTTTCAGCTGGGTCTTGAATACTATTTCAGAAAATAAGAACATTAATCAAAAGAAAGGCAAAGCCCCTTCCCTCAGAGATAAGTAAAGACATAAAGGCAGCAGAGCCCAGGGTACATTCTAACAACATCCTGTAATCTAGTTTAACCAGGTTTTAGATGGTACACATGACAGGAGGGATAGAAGCAGAGCATGAAACACCTTGAAAACAAAAGCAAAGTGTTTATTTAGAATTTCTCAAGAGATGCTGAAAAGCTACCAGTGTTTTTGCTTGGATTTTGTTGATTAAAGTTTTGATTAATGAGACTGAAACTGGCAGCCAGAGACAGGAAAGTTTAGAGAAAGACAATGGAAGAGAGGAGATCAAGGGAATGTCATAAACAATGGCTAACTTTTATTGAACACATAATTACTGTTATGTGCATTGTTTCATTCAACATTCACCTATGAGATCAAAGCTTATTTGATCTGAGTTAAGGAACTAAGCATTTGAGAGAATGACTAAATTTTACTATGGCTCACAGCTAGAAAATAGCAGAGCTGGAGCACAATCCCATTCCATCTGAAATTGTATCTCCAGTACTTAGGATAGCTCCTGACATATGGTAAGGATCTAATAAAAAATGGGTGCTGACTTGTTGACCCATCTCAACTCTGAGGCCTAGATTCAATACTATCTATTCAAAAAGTTTTTCAGGTCGAAACTGATACATTTTTTGGCATGCCAAGTCTATAGATTATATTCATTTAGAAGTATGTCCTGCTCCAAGTTTGGAATGGGGAGGCAGGAAATGCATTTCATTTATCCTTGTATTTCTCACAAGATGCCTAGCACACTCTCTACCCAGAGCAAAAGACCTGATAAATATAGAATGAATGGATGGATGGATGAAGGAGTGAGTAGCATTTGCTAAGTGGTCTACTCTCTATTTTGGCACAGGTAAATTTCAGTGACTTTTCATGAAACACCCAAAGCATACAATTGACTCAGGGTTCTCAATCAGATAATTTCTCCCATCTTCTTTTCTGATGAGAATCTTTATTGGTTGTGACTTAATTTAATCATTGCATTCATATTCTCTTTATAGAAGCCCAGAGGCTCTAAGGTGGTAGGTTCCCTTTAATTAAATTTAATCAAATAATAATGATCTTTAATTTCCTAAAATCGGGATCATTGAGCATACAAGAGGAGGAGGCCTTATTTAATGCAATTTTATGATGATGTTCTTATTTCTGTGTTAAAGGAAACATGGATGGACTAGGTATCCTCACTGAGAGATTTAGTGGAACTGGGAAGTCTATTTAAAAATAACTCTCACATCAGCATGTTCAACTCACTAAAATTTCAGCATCATTATCTTATTTCTTTGGGTCAGCAAAAGCTCCCTTTCAAAATGCAAATGACTCATGTCAATGAAAGCAAAACCTTAAGTGATCCCTTGCATCTCTTTTATCTTTTCTGTGCAGGGAAAAAGCATACTAATATTTGTAGGCCACCATCCACACATCAGGCATTGTACTACGCACTCTACACACATTACTTCATTTAGTATTCACAACTCTGTGAAATATTTCTTTATTTATAGATGAGAAACTCAAAATCCAAAAGAGATAAGCAGTTGGACAAAATCAAACAGGAAATACTAGAGCTGGGATTCTGAATTTGGTATTTCTGATTCAATAGCTCTTTCTACTTTTTTATGCTGCCGCATCTTTGAGAAAATGGAGTTGTAAGAGGAAAGGGGGTACATGACATTGTAATACAGGAATGGTATGGCATACCTAAGTGTGTGGCAGGGCTATGACAGGAGACTGAACTGCCAGTGGGCATCTGGGGGATCGAGGCGATTCCAAGAGAAAGGGGAGTGGTCACCAAACTCATTGGCCACAGAATGCTCTAGACCAAGTGACTACAGGATGGCTTATGGGTAGTTAATTTGGAAGATGATGCTTGCTGACAAATGCCATTTCTTACATATACAATAAATCATATATTAGAAAAATGCATATACTTAGGTACTGTCTTCTCTCCACTTAACTTCTGTTTTTAAACCCATACATTGAGAGATTTTCCCAAGTTGTTAACATGTTTGCACACCAACCATTATGAAGTGTTTATGGGGAAAAAAAAAACTTTAGAAATTCGCAGTGTGGATTATGAAGGCAGAATTGAAAGTCTCCAGCCATATGAAAAATTCACCAGCCTTTTGATCTGATTTGGAATCACAGACCTCTGAACTTGTTTCTGAATGATATGTGACATTTGGTCTGAGTCTCACAGATCAAACATGCCCCAGAAAAGACTGGCTTTGGTAAAACACACATAATGTTATAGCTATGTATTGAACTTTAATTCCTTTAATAGAGATGCGTTACATCAGTCTGCATTTTTGCCAAATGCAATTTCTTGGTGGCTTTTCACCTTCAATTTTAGAAAAAGTCACTTTGAGAAAAACTGTGATTTTATATTTTTTGGTGCAAATTAATTCTTCACTCTTAATTTTTATGCCTAGCAATAACTGCAAGATTTTGTGGGGGAGAGGGATTGTTAAGAAAAATAAAACAAAATACACAAATTTATAGGGAAAGGAAAACCTAGATAAAACCAAATATAATTTCATCCCTGACTCATATTTTACATCTGAACAGATTGCCTCTACTCAAGTGCTCCTGCAACATACCCCGATGAGTGGGAGATGGCTCTATTGAAACACATACATCTTTTTGTGGCAAATGCACTGTGAGTTGTTGCTTATAGAGACACCACAGGATCAATATTGCAGGGCACCCCAGTGTGCTACATTATTGTTAACATCCTGCTGGCTGGAATTCAGATTTCCATTTAATTGTGTTCTTATTTAAAATGTCTACTGCACCTGCAGCTGACTTGATCAGTATTAGCTATTTGCCCGGTGTCATGTACATTTATGAACAATGAAAACTTTAGAAAAAATGCCAGCAAAGATACACAGATCATAAATCACAAGATGATAACATCTCACATGAAAAGAAAGTCTCTGAGAAAACAGCCCCAGTGATGTAAATATTGAATTTACCAGCCATGCCATATCCCTACGGAGGCTGGACAATAGGCTGTTTCTTAAATGGCAAAAGGGATGAGCTCTCTTCTTTATCTGTATTCACTTTTCCTTTTATTTCATTCCTGGGAAAGAGAAATGCCAGAGGAGAAGCTTAAAACAGATTAGACTGTGAGTACTGTATATAGGCTATTACATCATAACTGTCTTTGAAAACTCTCAAACAGCTGACCTGTTTATATTACAAGACAGGGTCAATTTCCATTCTAGCGACTCTTTTGAAGTTTGTGAATACTAATGCTCTCCCCAGAATGCTGGCTTTAGAATAAGAGCAATTGAACCATTCAGCCTTCTCTGATGCAATCTTTTTGCAGCTAGATAGGATTCTATACATGGATTTCATTGAGCCACACAGCTTGGCATGATCAAAAGCTTTTCTGGAGCCATCAGTAAATGATGTTTCAAATAATAAAGTCACAATGATGCCTACAGTTTCCACTCTAGTCACTGAGGCTGTATGTATGGGTATAGATGTGTGTGCATGTATGTAACAACAAAGCCACAGTTTTGCTTCTGTTGGAATGCAGAATGATTAAACATCAAAATGAAACAACAGGGTCATTTTCATAGTAAATGTTTGAGAAAGCAAGAAAGGGCCCTATAGCCACATAGAGTACTAAAGAAACTGCTGTAGCTTTGGTGTGAGCAGGACATGGATTTGACTTCCATTGCCACATCTTTCCATCAATGGTAACTCAAGCAATTTATTTGACCTAGGCCTCTGATGCCTTATTTCTAAAATGTGGATGACATCATCAACCTCACAAGGTCATAAGGTAGAATGAATTTACATACAGCAACAACAACAATAATAGTGATTAATACTCATTAATACTCAGGCACTCAACACTCTATGTGCATCATCTCAAACCAATCTTCGTAATAGTATCATGAAGTAGGCACCATATTTATCCCATTCCATATATTAAGAATCTGAGACTTACAAATAAGATTTGTTGGGTGTCTGGGTGGTTCATTTGGCTAAGCAGCTGACTCTTGATTTAGGCTCAGGCAGGGTCATGAGATGGAGCCCCACATCGGGCTCCACGCTGAGCATGGAACCTGCTTAAGATTCTCTTTTTTTCCCTCTCCCTCTATCTCTTCCCACCCAACTCTCGGTCTCAGTCTACCTCTCTAATAAATTAAGTAAGTAAGTAAGATTTGTAGAGATGAATAAAAGACCTTCAATACATACCAATTCCTCTTAAGACAAATCAGATGAGTAAGTTACGACTTTTTATCTGAACAGATGCAAGTCAGTGCATACTTTTAATGGAAAGACTATTCTAATCAACATTTTATCTCTGAATACTAGCAACAGAAGAGACCTTAAATTTTGTGGAGTCTAACACCTCATACCCTAAAGTAGGAACTCAAACATCAGCATCAACTGGTCACCATACTGGTCACCATCTTTAGCACCACGAAGATCAGCCCCACAAACCAGTCTGGTTCCATGTTTGGACAGTGCTCCTTGCTACAAAGAATTTTCACCTACTTCCCTTTATAATCCATCGCCCTCCGGAGCTAAACATTGACCCTTCAAATAATGAAAAGTAGTTCCTTATTTTCTCTAACCCTTCATCAGGCTGAGCATCCCCAGCTCCTCAACTGTTTCTCCTCAACAGTCTCTTCACAATCCTAAACTGCTCTGATTTGTCAATAACCCCCTGAAAATATGACAACCAAATTCTAGTCTCAATATAAACTGCACTCTCTGGGTACTTCAACTTAAAGTAGTTTGTAAGAGTAGTTAGTTTACTGATTTATAAAGGAAAGATATCAACTCCTCTTTGTTTGCCACAATCTGTGTAGAAAATCAGATTCCAGATATTCTTCTCTTCATAACTCAGCCTTCTATTGAAGATGTTACCGCTACTTGCACTTGCACTAGAGAGACCATGCTAGTCAAAGGGAGGCAAATTATGAATTATTTAAATTTTATTTAAATACTTTCCGAGTTTAATCTTCTTCAGCCAGCTGGGCACCAAATGCTTGATAGCTTCAGTTTTGTACTGGCAGGTGAATCAGACACAGAGTTTTCCAATGGAAATACTGACTCTAAAAGCGTAATCACTGAAATTATAATTTGCTCCCTTTAGGGCAGGAAGGGGACCTGAATTAAAGACATATCTTCCTGCAAAGTAAGGGATTCATTTTTTATGGCAATGGTCTCAGGGTTCAAATTGATTAAAATTTTATAGCATTTTTTTCTTTCACTTTGATATAGTAAGAGAATGCTCCAGCTCTATTGTTATCTGGCCACATTACTTTGGGCAACACTACATGTCAATTCCTCATCTGTAAAATGGGTATAATATTTATCTAATCAAGTTTGCTCTGATGATTAAATAAAATACACTATATAAGCATACAAAGGTTTTAATATAATTACCACTGAAAAGGATAAGGGGCAGGGGTGGTGGAAACAGGTGGCAAGAGGAAGAAATTAATACTCAGAAGAGGACCTGCCCCTTTCTTTGGGAAAAGTCATGAAATTAATTTTTACTTAACAATGAACTACATCTCTGTGGTTGTTTTCACCTACATCCCTCCAATGAATGTCAAAAGAGTCCTATGACATATGTAGGTCAAGATCCATTATTACCACACTGGACACATAAGGAAAGAGAGATTGAGGGAGGGTGGGTACCAAACCTCCAAGATCATGCAACCCAATGAAACAAAGCTCAACTAGAAAGATTTCCTAACTCCAGAAAGAGCCACAGAGTAGAAAGAGCACAGTCTGTCTACATACCTGGTTTGCCACATATGAGCTGTGTGTCCTGAGATAAGCTACTTGCTAACCTTGTTTACATTCCATAAAATACTGATAAATACTACCTTTCCCAGTCAGGGTACTCCAGAGAAACACAACCAACAGGTTATGAAGATGCAGGGGGTGGGGAGGGTGTGGACATGCGTGTGTGTTGAGAGAATGAGAGAGAGAGATTTATTTTAATGAATAGGCTCACACAACTGTGGGGGCCTGCAAGTCCTAATCTACAGGGTAGGGCAGTGGACTGGAAAACCAAGTAGGATTCCTATATTATTCTTGGGGCAGAATTTCTTCATCTCCAGGAAACCTCGGTTTTGCTCTTAAAGCATTCAATTGATTGAATGTGTTCCACTCACATTATTGAGGGGAATCTCCTTTACTTAAAGTAACTGATTGTAGATGATAAGCACATCTACAGAATTCCTTCACAGTAACATCTAGACTAGTATCTGACCAAACAATTGGGCACCAAATCCTAGCCAAAATGACACATAAAACTGGTTCTCATGCTACTTTACAGAGTTTTTGTTAGCTTTAGAAGAAAAACTGTGCATCATAAGCTCTCAAGATTGGCACAGGGCAATCTGGGAATCAAGGGGGTGCTTAATTCAGACAGAGGGTATCAGGACAGAATTTTCAAAAGAAGACAAGCTTCAGTAGGCCCATTCACCTCTTCCCAAAGTCTAGTCAAGAATGAACCCAGGTATATGAGGCCCGGGGTTTCTACAATTTAGATGCCCTTCTTTAGTAGCTACAAAAGTGACTATTTACAATGAGAAAAATAATCACAATCATTACAAATTTAAAGCAAGTCAGAACAATTTGGTCAACATGGAAGCATACCTTCTTTGTTGTCTTATATTTACTTACTAAAGAATGAAGAAAAGCAAATTAAAAGTTCATAAAATATAAAAGGAAAGCAAATAAGATAAGCACTGAAATCAATAAAAACTGTTTTGACATGGAGAAGAAAATTGAAAATTTATTTTTTTCAGATCATACCCAAGGCAATAATTTATTAAGAAAAAGAGATGAATTTTGAATAGCAGCAATAAACAGACTTCTGGGTTGTTTCATAATCCAATTAATGAAGAGGAGTGAATCATATGAAAACATTGGCAAAAGATTTTAATTTCCNNCTGATTTAATACTTAAATAACAAAACTATCATGCTTTTTTTCTGGATTTTTTAATGCTTGAGATATTTTTCAGCTTTTAGTCATTTGTGCCTAAAATTGTATATATTGCATTATTAAGAACCTTTCCAATAGGAGAGGCCTTCTCTTTTGGCTGGGTATCATTGAGAACAGAATCCTCTATTTATAATTTCATATGGCTCATGTTTAGAAGAGTTTTCTACAGACCAGCTCCTGGTTCATGGCTTCCATGCCTATTAAGCCTTGCTTCTTTTCCACTCCCCATGTACTTCCAGTGGTGGATGCTGGGTATTTGGGGTGTGCTCTTACAAGACCACTTATAGTTCTGAGATTTGGTTTCATGACACCAGTTGAATCAGCACTGTGGCAGCAAGAGAATTCCTGGGAACTGTTTCCACACCAGGGTGACTAGCAATAACTTGGCTTTATAGAGAATTAACTGTGAACCCCATATATATGACCAACTAAATTCAAACCAAAAGTATCCTCAACTTAACCTCCTCTTAACAAGATATCAAAAATGTCATGGCCTCTCCAACATCACTGGACAAGAGGGGAAGAAAGATGAGGGGAATCTGGAGCAGAAATACTTTTGGTTAAAGTATCTAAAAGGATACAAATGCTTTTAGTTAAAATACCTTACTTTTCAAAATTCTATTATATGTAGGATAGTATATAAAAACTGGAACACCTGTGGAGTCCCAGGTGCTTTGATTAGAAGGCTGTCAGGACAGTTTTTTTAAGTGTTGCCTTGTCTTTCATTTTGTTTAAAACTTTTAACCCTAATCGTTTTGTCAATAAATAAAATATTTATTGAGTGCCTACTCATTGCCCAAAACTGATCTGGTTGCAAGAGGTACAGAGTGAGTAATAACAGTCCCTGACTTCATAGGTCTATAAAAGGTGTACTGCAACCAGGTGATTGCAACCAGGCCCTTGAAATTCAAGGGCTCTGAAGCTTAAGCTTCATTAGTTCAATGTAAATCAGCCTATGGATAGTGCAATAATGTTTTGGTTTTTTTCCAAATAGAGAATAGTTTTGAGACGTGTATGGCATCTCTGTATCACGCATTAGCTGGCATCTTAGTCCCCGTCCTTGTTCTTCATATACAGGTAGGCCTCCCTCCTAACTGAGCTCTAAATCTCATGAAGTCAGGGACTGGTACTGCTCACTCTGTACACTCTGTACTTCTTACAACTAGATTGTTTGGGCAATGAGTAGGCACTCAGTAAATATTTTATTTATTAACAAAGTGATTAGGGTTAAAAGTTTTAAACAAAATGAAAGACAAGGCAACACTTAAAACAACTGTCATGACAGCCTTTTAATCAAAGCATCTGGGGCTCCACAGGTGTTCCAGTTTTTATAGCTGCAAACAATTCACTCCAAAACTTAGCAGCTTAAAAAAAAATAATCATTTATGTTCACTCAAGGTTTCTATGGGCTGGGAATCTGGTGCAGTCAGATGGTTGCTGGGGCTGGGGTCATCTCAAAGACTTCATACACGTGTCTGGAACCTGGGCTGGAAGAACCCAACAGGTGGGGCTGAAACAGCTACAGCAACTTGGGCATCTTTCTTCCTCTCCCTTTCCCTCTCCACGTCTCTTCCTGTCTCTGTGTCTCCCTCTCATGCACACTCCTGCTCCCTCTCTGGTTTCTCTGCATAAGTTCCCCAGCAGGCGGCTGGTAGGGAGCTGGACTTGTTAATGTCAGCCTATGCTCTCAAGGAGCATGTCACAAGAAGGAGAGCTGGGGGGAGCCATTTTGCCTTCTATGACCCAGTCTTGGAAAACATGGAGCATTACTTCTGTTGCATTCAATTGGCTGAGGCAGTTACAAAGTTTCCCCCCAGCTTTAAGGCAGTGGGAACATAGATTCAAGGTCCTTACATGGGGCATATTAATGTCAGGCATATTAGTTCTAAGTAGATCATCTGGGATAAGAAATACGTTGGTGCGGCCATCATAGGAAATGTAATCTGCACTACAGGACAGAGAGGTTTCTAAATTTACAAGCATTTTTTTTACATAATAGAAATGCTTTATGATCTTACTAATAGCTACTAGCTACCAGCTACTGTTCTTTTTATGCCAGAACACTAGGTGCCCCTATAAGGAAATAAAGCATTGCACATAAACATTGGAATGGCCTTGTCTTCAGGATGCCCATTGGTAGATGATGACGTGTCTCATATGACATATGTGATTTATTGTGGTTTTATAAGTGTATTCTAGAATTCCACACAGCAGCTCTATCTCTCTGTTACCACCACTATTCAATACAGGGTGGCCAAGTTTAATATTAATACACCACAGCTATATACTGTATGTTTGTGTCTCCTCCAAATTCATATGTTAGAATCCAATCTCCTACGTGATTAGGAGATGTACTAGGAGGTGGGCTGTTTGGAGATGAGTATGTTACAAGGCTGAGGCTTCATGAATGATTAGTGCCCGTCTGGAGACCCTAGAAAGCTCCCTTGACTCTCCTCCCATTTGAGCACACGGTGAGAAGACAGACGTCTACGAACCAGGAAACAGGCCCTCACAATAACAAACCTATCAGACACTTGATCTTGGACTTCTCAGCCTCCAGAATGGTGTGCAGTTTATAAGCCACCCAGTCTATTGGTATTTTGTTGTGGCAGCTCAAACTAAGACAGTCCCTCTATTCTACTTCACTCTCTGAGGATATAATAGGTACATCCTATGGACTTCCTCAGATTCCTGGACTCCGGGCTCCTTTGTTGTCACCGGATACTGCTGTAGCAAAAACAAGTATGCAGATCTGGGAGATTCTGCCTCCACAAGCTGATGAGCCTCATTCCTCTAGTTGCTAACTCCTCCCACCACTTCTTTTCAGACTCCAATAAACTGCCATGCAACAGGATACGGGATCTGACTTTTGGAGTGGCTGCCAAAGTTAATTCCCTGTGGGACAAATTGTGACCAATTGCAGACAGGATACAGAAGGGAACCAGCAGATAAATTCCCTCTCCCTTCATCCCACTGATGGTCAGTTTGGAAGCACAGTATTATTTCTCTGGAGAAATTCTGCAAGGCCAAACTGGTGCACCTGCCATGGGACTGACTGCATCTCTAGATCATGCTGTAGCAGCTGTCAGAGTACTGGGTCCTGTTACACTAATTCCTTTTCTTACCTGCTACATTTCCTTTTTCACTCTCAATGCCCTGGAATGACATCTCCCAAATAAAACAGAGCAACTAATTCTTTACCCAGGCTCTGTATTTTAAAGTACCTAGGCTAAGACTGAAACCAATCACATTATCATTATCATCTTCATTTTAAATACAAGGAAAATA
The DNA here is from genome assembly GCF_017311325.1 of Ursus maritimus. Classification (NCBI taxonomy): domain Eukaryota; kingdom Metazoa; phylum Chordata; class Mammalia; order Carnivora; family Ursidae; genus Ursus; species Ursus maritimus. The sequence continues at coordinate 31,942,054 of NW_024424008.1, read as the reverse complement.
AGATTCATAGAATTTTCCAATATCTCATGGCTGAGTGAAAAACAGTATTTGAAATAAGGATTTTTAAAAAGATTTATTTATCTTGAGAGAGAGAGAGCATGCACACAAGTGGGGGGAGGGGCAGAGGGAGAGGGACACAGAGAATCCCAAGCAAACTCCCCGACAAGCGTGGAGCCCAGCACAGGCTCAATCTCACAACCCCGAGATCATGACCTAAGCCAAAACCAAGATTAGCCAACTGAGCCACCCAGGCAACCCTGAAATTGGATTTTTCCTCAACTACGAAGTTCACATTTTTTTTTTTCTTTTCCACCATGTTACTTTTTCAAGAAGTATAGGATGTAGGAAACCTGGAAAACAGGGCTGTAGTCCTAACTGCACTGGTAGATTAGAAAAACACTGAAAATTAGAAAATATAATAAAAATTATTAAATAATAATAACAGATAATTTGTTGAGTCTTTACTATATGCCAGACTTAGTTCGAATTAATTTATATGTAATTTCTTTAATTACAGAAATTCCTTTATGATTTAAGTACTATCATCATCACTGCTTTATAGGTAAGGAAACTAAGGCACAGAGGTTTACTACCAAAGGTTCCACAGATACTAAGTGACAGAGTCTTTGCCTCAGTCTTCCTATCTGTCAAATGTAGACATAACTCCTCTCATGCCTACCTCACAGTGCTTTCATCAAAACTGATAATGAAATAAAAATGCTGGGCAGGCTGGGGCACCAGGTGGTTCAGTCAGTTAAGCATCTACCTTCGGCTAGGACCATGATCCCAGGGTCCTGGGATCAAGTCCTGCACCAGGCTCCCTGCTCTGCGGGGAGCCTGCTTCTCCCTCTCCCTTTGTCCCTGCCCCTGCTCATGCTCACTCTCTCTCTCTCTCTTTTTCTCCCTCTCCTTCAAATAAATAAATAAAATCTTTAAAAAATGCTTGGAAAAATACAAATATGAAGAATCTTTGATACATCTGTCCTTTTGATAAAGGGAGTAAAAGACCAATGTACATACCGTGTCATAAAGCACGTTCTAAAGTGTGATCTTCAGCCAACAACAGGCCCTACCAGGGGTGCCTCCCTGGCTCAGTCAGTAGAGCATGCAACTCCTGATCTCTGGGTTATAAGTTCGAGCCCCATGTTGGGGTAGAGATTACTTAAAAATAAAATCTTTAAAAGAAACAAAACAAAACAAAAACAGTCTTTACCAATTAGAGCCACATTCCCCCAGCAGGCATCAGCCAGGAGTCCACGTTCCAGTGAGGAAAGGGTCTCTGCTCTCCCTCCTGTCTTCAGATCTCAGTCACATACATGGAGACTTCTGTTCCTTCTCTGAGTTCAGCATACCCATTTCCTACCGATTTCTGCTTATTCCAAAGATCACATTATACCAATAAAGGTCACTTAGAAGGAATCATAAATCACCCCCGATCCCATCACCCTAGGAGATTAGCTAGTTTTGTAGGTCTGATATCCCTTTGTTCTTATGCATGAACATTTTTTACACAGTTGTAACTATGGTACGGGAAAAAATAGTTTTATTTTACTTAACATTATAAGATAATTTTTAACATATCTCTAAAGAATCACTGTTAACAAGATTAAGCAGTTACTAGAATAGAATTCCATCCGTAAATATAGTCCATTTTCACTATGAATCAGCCCTGAGAGTACATCACTGCCTAATCAACCTCATCCTAAATTTCTATGAGGGCAGGGACCGTATCTGTCTTGTTCATCTATGCTTTAATAAATCATCTGAAAGCATTTGCCACTCAAAAGTTCCCTTCCCTATACCTCAGAAATTGCTCAAAATCCCATTACATAGCATTTTACATGGAATTTCCCTATCAGCTGCATCACCCAAGAGCACAAAGCAGAATGCTCCATACACATTAGAAGTAAATATCATGGGCTGATTGAAAAGAAATTAACTTTGAAATCACTGCTTAATTATATTCTGCAACTCCATGATCTGGCTTTGTTAGCAGTTACTATAGTTTCCTTCTAAGACCTGAAAATGTATGGAGTGCCTGGATGGCTCAGTTGGTTAAGTGTCTGCCTTCTTTCGGCTCAGGTCATGATCCCAGGGTCCTGGGATGGAGGCCCACATTGGACTCCCTGCTCAGTGGGGAGTTCTCTCTCTCCCTCATGCTGTCTCAAATAAATAAAATCTTTAAAAAAATAAAAATTGAAAATAAAAACTGAAAATGTTACATTCAAATAGCATGTAAATTGTTAAGCTCTGAGGGCAGAGACTGTTTCTTTGCTCTAAAATCTATCCAGTATTAGTATTGCTCCTGCTTTTCTTTGTTTAATCAATGTTTGCATGGAGTAACTTTTCCATCTTGCCCTTTTAACTTACCTATGTTATTATATTTGACATGAATTTCTTGTAGGCAGTGTATTGTTGGGTCATGTTTTTTAACCACTCTGGCAATTTTTGTCTTTTAATTTAATTAAGTTTAAACTATTCACATTCATTACTGATATGGTAGAGTTTAAGTCCACCATTTTTTTCCTTTGTTTTCTGTTTGTTTCTTCCATTCCTTATTCTTGTTACCATTTTTTACCGTCCTATGGGTTATTCAAACTTTTTTTTAGGATTCCATCTTGATTCATTTTTAGTGTTTTGGGTTTTTCTGTCTTGTTTTTTTATTTTTTATTTTTTTCATTTTTAGTGTTTTTGAGTATATCACCTGGTTTAGTTTTCCTAGTGGCTGTTTTAGGTATTACAATATACATACATAATTTCTCTTGGTCTACCGGTATCCACATTTTACCACTTCAAGTGACACACAGAAATCTATTTTCATAGAGGTCTCTTTACATTTCTTCCTTGTTAAATATAATTGTTTTAAGTGTTTCCTCTGAATACATTGAGAACTACAACAGATGTTTATAATTTTTACTTCAATCATCAAATACCATTTAAGAAAATCTCATGAGGATAGTCTATTATATTCTTGTCTATCTGCACCCATTCTGATGTTCTTTTTTTCTTTCTGAGGCTCCCAACCTTTTTCTGCTATCATATTCTTTCTGTTTAGAGAACTCCCTTTAGCCATTCTTCAAAGAGAGGTTTTCTAGCAACAAATTCTCTGTTTTCCTTCATCCAAAAATGTCTTTCTTTCCCCCTTCCTTCCTAGAGGATATTTTCACTGAATACAGAACTCATGCTTGACAGTTCTTTTCTTTCAGTACTTGAAGACTGTTGCACTACCTCCTTCTGGCTTTCGTGGCTCCAAACAAGTAATCTACTGTCATTCTAATTGGTGCTCCCTTTTAAGTAATGAATGCAGCATTTTTCTCTGTGGCTTTCAAATTTTGTCTCTATTTTTCGAAGTTTAATTATGATGCTCTTTTGCATAGATTTCTTTGAATTTATCCTATTTGAGGGTTGCTCACCTTGAACCTATAGGTTTGTGTCTTTTGCCAAACTCAGGAAATTTTCACCCATTATTTCATTAAATACTTCTTTAATACCACTCTTTCCTCTGCTGGAACTCCATGATATGGATACTAGCAGTTTTGTTATTACACCACAGGTTCCCTGACACTGCTCATTTTCATTCAGTCAACTTTCTCTCTTCAGATTAGGTAAATCCTATTGAGCTATCTTCAAGTTCATGGATTCTCTTCTGTCATCCCCATTTGACTTTCTGAACCCATCCAGTGATTTTTTTTTTTAATTTCAGTTATTGTATTTTCAGCTCTCTAATTTCCATTTGGTTCTTTTTTTTTTATAAGATTTATTTCTTTGCTGAGATTTTCTATTTTCTTCATATATTTCAAGATAATTGTAGAGACTTTTTTTAATTGAAGTATGGTTGGCACACAATGCTACATTCATTTCAGGTATACAACACAGTGATTAGACAACTCTATATGTTATATTATGCTTACCACAAGGGCAGGTACTATCTGCCACCATACACTATTATAGGACCACTGACTACATTCCCTATGTTGAACTTCCATCTCCATGACTTATTTATTCCATAACTAGAAGCCTGTACCTCCCACTCCCCTTCACCCTTTTTGTCCATCTCCTCATCCTCTTCCCTGCTGACAACTATGGATTTGTTCTCTGTTTCTGCTTTTTGTTTGTTTATTTGTTTGTTGAAGATTTTTTGATGGCTGCTTTAAAACACTTGTCAGGTGGGTGCCTAGGTGGCTCAGTCAGTTAAGCATCCGACTCTTGATTTCAGCTCATATCATGATCTCAGGGTGGTGAGATTGACATCTACATCAGTCAGGCTCCATGCCTACTTAAGATTCTCTCTCTTCCTACAGACCTACACTATATCACGTCATAGTGCAATTCGTAAATATTAGATACAAGGATACAGTATTGAAAGGGGCCGAGGGAAGAAAATCCTTACGTACAGAGGGAAAAATATCAGGATAACGTCAGACCTGTCTACAGAGACCTGGAAGGCTAGGAAGGGTTGGCAGGGGATTTTCAAAGCTCTATCTGAAAAGAACATTCAGCCAAGGATCCTTTATCCAGCAAGACTGTCATTCAGAATTGATGGAGAGATAAGGACCTTCCAGGATCGGCAGAAACTGAAGGAATTTGTAACCACCAAACCAGCCCTACAGGAGATATTAAGGGGGGTTCTATAAAAGAAAAAAGGCCCCAAGAGTGATACAGAACAGAAAGTCACAATCTATAGAAACAAAGACTTCACAGGAAACATGAAATCATTAAAATAATCTCTCTCAATAATCATTCTCAATGTGAATGGCCTAAATGCTCCCATAAAACACCACAGATTGAATAAAAGACATGACCCATCCATTTGCTGTCTACAAGAGACTCATTTTGAACCTAAAGATACATCCAGACTGAAAGTGAAGGGATGGAAAACCATTTTTCATGCCAATGGACCTCAAAAGAAAGCTGGGGTAGCAATTCTCATATCAGATAGATTGGATTTTAAACTAAAGACTGTAGTCAGTGATACAGAAGGACACTATATTATTCTTAAAGGATGTATCAAACAAGTGGATATGACAAATATAAATATCTATGCCCCAAACAGGGGAGCAGCTAGATATATAAGCCAACTCTTAACCAGAATAAAGAGACATATAGATAGTAATACATTAGTAGAAGGGGACCTCAACACTCTGCTCTCAGCAATAGACAGAGCACCTAAAGCAGAAAATGAACAAAGAAACAAGAGCTTTGAATGACATACTGGACCAGATGGACCTCATAGATAGATAGATAGATAGATAGATAGATAGATATAGAACACCACACCCCAGAACAACAGAATATTCATTCTTTCGAGTGCACATGGAACTTTCTCCAGAATAGACCATATACTGGGTCACAAAACAGGTCTTAACCAATACCAAAAGACTGAGATTATTCCCTGCATATTCTCGGACCACAATGCTTTGAAATTGGAACTCAATAACAAGGAAAAATTTGGAAGAAACTCAAACACTTGGAAACAAAGAACCATCATGCTCAAAAATGATTGGGTAAACCAGGAAATTAAAAATCAGTTTAAACAATTTCTGGAGACCAATAAGAATGAAAACACATTGGTCCAAAAGCTGTGGGACACTGCAAAGGTAGTCCTAAGGGGAAAATACATAGATATCCAAGCCTCACTCAAAAGAATAGAAAAATCTAAAATGCAGTTTTTATATTCTCACCTCAAGAAGCTGGAGCTGGAACAGAAGAATAGGCCTAACCCACGCACGAGAAGGCAGGTGATCAAGATTAGAGCAGAGGGGCGCATGGGTGGCATAGCGGTTAAGCGTCTGCCTTCGGCTCAGGGCATAATCCCGCCATCATGGGATCGAGCCCCACATCGGGCTCTTCTGCTATAAGCCTGATTCTTCCTCTCCCACTCCCCCTGCTTGTGTTCCCTCTCTCACTGGCTGTCTCTATCTCTGTCAAATAAATAAATAAAATCTTAAAAAAAAAAAAATGATTAGAGCAGAGATCAATGAACTAGAAACCAGGAGCACAATAGAGCAGATCAAGAGAACTGAAGCTGGTTCTTTGAAAGAATAAATAAGATCGATAAGCCACTGGTCAGACTTATTCAAAAGAATAGAGAAAGGACCCAAATTAATAAAATTATGAATGAAAGGGGAGAGATCACAACCAACACCAATGAAATAGGAAGGATCATTAGAAACTTTTATCAACAGCTTTATGCCAATAAATTAAACAACCTGGAAGAAATGGATGCCTTCCTGGAAACCTATAAACTACCAAGACTGAAACAGGAAGAAACTGATTATTTAAACAGACCGATTAATTATGAAGAGATTGAAGCAGTGATCAAAAATCTCCCCAAAAACAAGAGTCCAGGGCCTGATGGATTCCCTGGGGAATTCTACCAAACATTCAAAGAAGAAATAATACCTATTCTCCTGAAGCTGTTTCAAAAAATAGAATCAGAAGGAAAACTACCAAACTCATTCTATGAGGCCAGTATTACCTTGATCCCCAAACCAGGCAAAGACCCCATCAAAAAGGAGAATTACAGACCGATTTCCCAAATGAATATGGACACCAAAATTCTCAACAAGATCCTAGCTAATAGGATCCAAAAGTACATTAAAAGGATTATCCATCAAGACCAAGTGGGATTCATCCCTGGGATGTAAGGGTGGTTCAAAATTCGCAAATCGATCAATGTGATAGATCATATCAACAAGAAAAGAGTCAAGAACCATATGATCCTCTCAATTGATACAGAAAAAGCATTTGACAAAATACAGCATCCTTTTTGATTAAAATCCTTCAGAGTGTAGGGATAGAGAGTACATTCCTCAATCTCATAAAAACCATCTATGAAAAGCCTACAGCAAATCTCATTCTCACGGGGAAAAGCTGAGCCTTCCCTTAAGATAACAGGAGCTGCGACAAGGATGCCCACTGCTACCGCCATTATTATTCAACATAGTACTAGAAGTCCTTGCAAGCAGCAATCAGACAACAAAGGGGATAAAAGTATCCAAATCGGCAAAGAAGCTCAAAATGTTCTCTTCGAGATGACGTGATACTCTATATTGAAACCAGCAAAGACCTCACCCCCAAACTACCTAGAACTTATAGAACAATTCAGTAATGTGGTGGGATACAAAATCAATACTCAGAAAGAATCAGTTGTATTTCTATACATGAACAATGAGACTGAAGAAAGAGAAATTAGGGAATCATCCCATTTACAATAGCACCAAAATCATACATTATCTTGGAATTAACGCAACAGAGGCGTGAAAAATCTATATTCTAGAAACTATAAATCACTCTTGAAAGACATTGGGAAGACACAAAAAGATGGAAAAACATTCCATGCTCATGGATCGGGAAGAATTAACATAGTTAAAATGTCCATGCTACCCAGAGCAATCTACACTTTCAATGCCTATCCGAAAAATACCAATGACATTTTTCAAAGAACTGGAACAAACAGCCCTTAAATTTGTGTGGGAATCCAGAAAAGGCCCTTGAAATCGCCAGGAAATTGTTGAAAAGGAAAAACAAAGCTGGGGGCATCACGCCTCCTGGATTTCAAGCTATACTACAAAGCCGTGATCACCAAGACAGCATGGTTGGCACAAAAATGACACATAGACCAATGGAATCAGAATGGAGAACACAGAAATGGACCCTGGCTCTCTGGGCAACTAATCTTTGACAAAGCAGGAAAAAACATCCAGTGGGAAAAAGACAGTCTCTTCAATAAATGGTGCTGGGAAAATTGGACAGCTACATGCAAAATAAAGAAACTTGACCACTCTCTCACACCATACACAAAGATAAACTCCAAATGGATGAAAGACCCTCGATGTGGAGAGAGGGGAATCCATCAAAAATCCTAGAGGAGAACTGCTACGCTTAACCTCTTTGACATCAAAGCAACAAAGCAAACTTTTTTTCATGACACATCTCCCGAAGGCAAGAGAAAACAAAAGAAAAAAATGAACTTGTGGGACTTCATCAAGATAAAAAGCTTCTGCACAGCCAAGAGAACCACCAGTCAAAAACACAAGAGGCAGCGTCACGGAATGAGAGAAGATATTTCGCAAGAAATAACACTACAGATAAAAAGACTCAGTATCCTAAGATCTACAAAGAAACTTCTCAAACTCAATATGCGAAAAACAAATAAACAAAATCATAAAAAGGCAGAAGATATGAACAGAACACTTTTCCAAGATGACGACATGTTAACAAATGGCTAATAGACACATGAAAAATGTTAAAATCATTAGCCATCAGGGAAATACAAATCAAAACCAATTGAGATCCACCTTATGCCACTTAGAATGGCAAAACCTGGCAAGGCAGGAAACAAACAATTGCTGGAGAGATGTGAGAAAGGGGGATCCCTATACTTCATTGTTGGTGAAGCAAGTTGAGTACAGCCATTTGGAAACAGATGTGGTCCCTTAAAAAGGTTAAAACAGAGCTACCCTATGATCAGATCATAAAATTCACTAGCGTAGTTACCCCAAAGAGACACGAATAGTGAAGAGAAAGGGCCATATGCACCCCAATGTTCATAGCAGTATTGTCCACATAGCTAAATCGGTGAAGGAGCGAGAGATGCCCTTCAACAGATGACTGGATTAAGATGTGTCCATATATACAATGGAATATTACCAGCCATCAGAAGGAACGATTACACAACATTTGCAGCAACATGGATGGGACTGAAGGAGATTATGCTAAGTGAAATGTCACAGAGAAAGACAAGTTATATGGTTTCACTCATTTATGGAACATAAGAAATAGGAAGCATCTGTTAGGAGAAGGAAGGGAAGAATGAAGGGGGGAGTAAATAGAAAGGGGGAATGAAACCATGAGACTATGGACTCTGGGAAACAAACCTGGAGGGCTTCAGAGGGGAGGGTGGTGGGGGACTGGGATAGGCCGGTGTATGGGTATTAAGGAGGGCAAGTATATTGCATGGTGCACTGGGTGTTCATATGCAAGTAATGAATCATGGAACATTGCATCAAAAAACTGGGGATGTACTGTATGGTGCTAATCTTACAATATTATTCTTAAAGATTCTTCTCCTTTCCTTCGCCTCCCCACTGTGCCTCTCTCTCCAAATAATAATATATAGGTCAAAGAATTCTGCCTGATCTTGGTATTACGTTCATTAGATCTTCCTTAGCGCCGTGATTTTCGGTCGCATCGCAGGATTTTCCTGATTGTATTCGCATGCCATAGCCTTTGATTTCACGGCCACTCTGCGACCTATGCCTTTTTTTTCTCGATACCTCATACCTAGTTAAGGGCCTACCATGCGGCGCCAATACCATCAAATCGCCAAGACGTCGCCACTGCCAAGCCCGGTCTTCGAGCCCGGCGGAACCAGACATTCGAAATCGCCGCTCGCCTACGTTTGCTTAGTATCCCTTTTTCCATGCGTTTAATATCAATGCCTTATGTCTAAGTGAATTAATGATTAAGTCCATCTGGCCTCCATGCTTCTCCTGACAGTAAGTAAGCAGAGGGACTCACTCACTCTTTGTTGCTGCAGAGTAGGGGTAGAGGCTCATTATCCAATGGGTCTCACTGACATCAGGTGGGAATAGGGGAGAATGAAGTCCTTACTACCCTCAACCAGCACACATCTCATTCAGTGTCATTGATGCCATATGGGTAGGGGCTCAGCTCAGCATAGATCCAATGACACCACCATCATGGTGGAGAACCAGAGTCCTGCCTGGTTCTGCTGGTTGGGGGATGGAAGAGCAGCTGCCCCTCCAGTCCACCACACCATCTGGTGAGGAAGATAGAAGTACTTTCCACCTGCTTCTGCCAAGCAAAGAAATGGAAGAAATGGTCTCTGCTCCACTCAGCTAGTGGAAATTATGGTGCACGGTATCTTCTCACAGGGAAGAGGGGCTAAGAGGGTAGAATGAAGCCAGCTCCTCTCTGGCAGGCTGAAACTATGAGGGAAGGAGCAGTAAGTATGGTTTTCTGTTGCTGTTGACTGGAATAAGGTGGGTACTGCTAAAAGATTTCCTACTTCTAGGCCACCTTTTTCCCAGTCTTTTTGCCTAGGAGAAGAGGCCTTGCTTGGAGATTGTAGCACCCGTTGAGTGACATGGGGGCACCTGGGAACCAGGGAACTTACCATAATGTCATTCCTCAAGTCCTAGTCCCTAGCAGCCCATCTTCTTCTTTCCACTTTGAGAGTCTTCCTGACCTTGTTTGTTAAGTGTTATGGCTTCAGAGTTTTTAGTTGTAAGAGGAGGACCTAGGAGGAATGAGGTTATTTCACCTTTGACAGAAGGTCACCTTCCTACAGTATTTCAGGTATGGATTCTCTCAGTCCTAAGTTCACATTCATCTGCCCTCTTAGTAGCTTGGGCAAGATCTTTAAAAGCTTTTAGTGTTATTATCTTTGAAATGGATAATAATCATTCCAAGTTGGAAGTAAATTGGTCTTCCCCACTCTGGATGTTTCTTTCTGTATCAAAGTAGATTCATTAACATGTCGGTCCCTTGCTTCTCTCCCCAGTTTCTTTTATGGCAGGCAAGGAGGGTGACCCACCCTGATTGGTGAGCCTTTGAAGGGAGAGACTGAACATGTATACTGAACTTCTAAATTATTCTAACTTATCTATGCAGGTGGCAGCAGCACTGGATGAGGGAATGTCTCACAGGAAGGATGGGAAGGATTTCTACGTCTCCACTGGG
>NW_024424008.1:31921569-31931337 GCF_017311325.1 Ursus maritimus | reverse complement strand
AGAAGAAATAATACCTATTCTCCTGAAGCTGTTTCAAAAAATAGAATCAGAAGGAAAACTACCAAACTCATTCTATGAGGCCAGTATTACCTTGATCCCCAAACCAGGCAAAGACCCCATCAAAAAGGAGAATTACAGACCGATTTCCCAAATGAATATGGACACCAAAATTCTCAACAAGATCCTAGCTAATAGGATCCAAAAGTACATTAAAAGGATTATCCATCAAGACCAAGTGGGATTCATCCCTGGGATGTAAGGGTGGTTCAAAATTCGCAAATCGATCAATGTGATAGATCATATCAACAAGAAAAGAGTCAAGAACCATATGATCCTCTCAATTGATGCAGAAAAAGCATTTGACAAAATACAGCATCCTTTCCTGATTAAAACCCTTCAGAGTGTAGGGATAGAGAGTACATTCCTCAATCTCATAAAAACCATCTATGAAAAGCCTACAGCAAATCTCATTCTCAATGGGGAAAAGCTGAAAGCCTTTCCCTTAAGATCAGGAACACGACAAGGATGCCCACTCTCGCCATTATTATTCAACATAGTACTAGAAGTCCTTGCAACAGCAATCAGACAACAAAAGGGGATAAAAGGTATCCAAATCGGCAAAGAAGTCAAAATGTCTCTCTTCGTAGATGACGTGATACTCTATATTGAAAACCCAAAAGACCTCACCCCCAAACTACTAGAACTTATAGAACAATTCAGTAATGTGGTGGGATACAAAATCAATACTCAGAAATCAGTTGTATTTCTATACATGAACAATGAGACTGAAGAAAGAGAAATTAGGGAATCCATTCCATTTACAATAGCACCAAAAATCATACATTATCTTGGAATTAACTTAACCAGAGAGGTAAAGGATCTATATTCTTTTCCAATATCTCATGGCTGAGTGAAAACAGTATTTGAAATAAGGATTTTTTTAAAAGATTTATTTATCTTAGGAGAGAGAGAGCATGCACACAGTGGGAGGGGCAGGGAGAGGACTGAGGGAATCCCAAGAAGCAAACTCCCGACAAGCGTGGAGCCAGCACAGGCTCAATCTCACAACCGAGATCATGACCTAAAAGCCAAAACAAAGATTAGCTTCTGGCTGAGCCACCCAGGCAGCCCTGAAATTGGTTTTCCACTCAAGCCCTACGAAGTTCACATTTTTTTCTTTTCCACCATATTTACTTTTCAGAGTATAGGATGTTAGGAAACCTGGAAAACTCAGGGCTGTAATTCTAACTGCACTGGTAGATTAAGAAAAACACTGAAATTAATGAAAATATAATAAAAATTGACCCAAATAATAATAACAGATGATAATTTATTGAGTCTTTACTATATGCCAGACTTAGTTCGAATAATTTATATCTGTAATTTCACAGTACAGAAATTCCTTTATGATTTAAGTACTATCATCATCACTGCACTTTATAGGTGATGAAACTAAGGCACGAGACACACCAAAGAGGTTCCCCCAGATACTAAGTGACAGAGTCTTTGCACTCTGATCTTCCTATCTGTCTGAAATGTAGACATAACTCCTCTCCTCATGCCTACCTCACAGTGCTTTCATCAAAACTGATAATGAAATAAAAATGCTGGGCAGGCTGGGGCACCAGGTGGTTCAGTCAGTTAAGCATCTACCTTCGGCTAGGACCATGATCCCAGGGTCCTGGGATCAGAATCCTGCACCAGGCTCCCCTGCTCTGCGGGGGAGCCTGCTTCTCCTCTCCACTTTGTCCCTGCCCCTGCTCATGCTCACTCTCTCTCTCTCTCTTTTTTCTCCTCTCCTTCAAATAAATATAATAAAATCTTTAAAAAATGCTTGGAAGGGAAAAATACAAATATGAAGAATCTTTGATACATCTGTCCTTTTGATAAAAGGGGAGTAAAGAGCCAATGTACATACCGTGTCATAAAGCACGTTCACAAGTGTGATCTTCAGCCAACAACAGGCCCTACCAGGGAGTGCCTCCCTGGCTCAGTCAGTAGAGCATGCAACTCTGATCTGGGTTATAAGTTCGGAGCCCCATGTTGGGGTAGGGTACTTAAAAATAAAATCTTTAAAAAGAAACAAAACAAGAGAACAAAAACAGTCTTTACCAATTAGAGCCACATTCCCCCAGCAGGCATCAGCCAGGAGTCACGTTCCGAAGTGAGGAAAGGGTCTCTGCTCCCTCCACTGTCTCTTCAGATCTCAGTCACATACATGGAGACTTCTGTTCCTTCTCTGAGTTCAGCATACCCATTTCCTACCCGATTTCTGCTTATTCCAAAAGATCACATTATACCAATAAAGGTCACTTAGAAGGAATCATAAATCACCCGATCCCCATCACCTAGGGAGATTGACTAGTTTTTGTAGGTCTGATATCCCTTTGTTCTTATGCATGAACATTTTTTTAGTTGTAACTATGAGTACGGGGAAAAAAATAGTTTTATTTTTATAGCACATTATAAGATAATTTTTTAACATATCTCTAAAGAATCACTGTTAACAAGATTAAGCAGTTACTAGAATAGAATTCCATCCGTAAATATAAGTCCATTTTCACTATGAATCAGCCCTGAAAGATGTGCACATCTCACTGCCTAATCAACCTCATCCTAAATTTCTATGAGGGGGGCAGGGGACCGTATCTGTCTTGTTCATCTATGCTTTTATCAATCATCTGAAAGCATTTGCCCTCAAAGTTCCCTTCCCTATACCTCAGAAATTTGCTCAAATCCCATTACATAGCATTTTACATGGAATTTCCCTATCAAGCTGCATCACCCAAGAGCACAAACACAGAATGCTCCATACACATTAGAAGTAAATATCATGGGCTGATTGAAAAGAAATTAACTTTGAAATCACTGCTTAATTATATTCTGCAACTCCATGATCTGGCTTTGTTAGCAGTTACTATAGTTTCCTTCTAAGACCTGAAAATCATGTGTGGAGTGCCTGGATGACCTCCGGTGTTGGTTAAGTGTCTGCCTTTCTTTCGGCTCCCGGAGTCATGATCCCAGGGTCCTGGGATGGAGGCCCCCATTGGACTCCCTGCTCAATGGGGAGTTCTCTCTCTCCCACTCATGCTGTCTCAAATATAAAAACGTAAAATCTTTAAAAATAAAAAAATTGAAAATAAAAACTGAAAATGTTACATTCCAAATGGCATGTAAGTGACTTAAGCTCTGAGGGCAGAGACTGTTCTTTTTCTGCTCTAAAATCTATCCAGTATTAGTATTGCTCCTGCTTTTCTTTGTTTAATCTTCAATGTTTGCATGGAGTAACTTTTCCATCTTGCCCTTTTAACTTACCTATGTTGTTATATTTTGACATGAATTTTCTTGTAGGCAGTGTATTGTTGGGTCATGTTTAACCACTCTGGCAATTTTGTCTTTTAATTTAATTAAGTTTAATGATATTCATTCATTACTGATATGGTAGAGTTTAAGTCCACCATTTTTTCCTTTGTTTTCTGTTTGTTTCTTCCCATACATTCCTTATTCTTGTTACCATTTTTACCGTCCTATGGGTTATTCAAACTTTTTTTTTAGGATTCCATCTTGATTCATTTTTAGTGTTTTTGAGTTTTTCTGTCTTGTTTTTTTATTTTTTTATTTTTTCATTTTTAGTGTTTTTGGAAGGCCATATCACCTGGTTTTAGTTTTTCCAATTGGCTGTTTTAGGTATTACAATATACATACATAATTTCTCTTGGTCTACGGTATCCACATTTTTACCACTTCAAGTGACACACAGAAACGTCTATTTTCATAGAGGTCTCTTTACATTTCTTCCCTTGTTAAATATAATTGTTTTAAGTGTTTCCTCTGAATACATTATGAGAACTACAACAGATGTTTACTAATGTTTATTTTTTTACTTCTAATCATCAAATACCATTTAAGAAAATCTCATGAGGATAGTCTAATATATATTCTTGTCTATCTGCACCCATTCTGATGTTCTTTTTCTTTCTGAGGCTCCCAACCTTTTTCTGCTATCATATTCTTTCTGTTTAGAGAACTCCCTTTAGCCATTCTTCAAGGGGAGTTTTTCACAGCAACAAATTCTCTGTTTTCCTTCATCCAAAAATGTCTTTCTTTCCCCCTTCCTTCCTAGAGGATATTTTCACTGAATACAGAACTCATGCTTGACAAGTTCTTTTCTTTCAGTACTTGAAGACTGTTGCACTACCTCCTTCTGGCCATGGCTTCGTGGCTCCAAACAAGTAATCTACTGTCATTCTAGTGGTGCTCCCTTTTAAGTAATGAATGCAGCATTTTTCTCTGTGGCTTTCAAATTTTTGTCTCTATTTTTTCGAGTTTAATTATATGATGCTCTTTTGCATAGATTTCTTTAATTTATCTATTTGAGGGTTGCTCACCTTGAACCTATAGGTTTGTGTCTTTTGCCAAACTCAGGAAATTTTCACCCATTATTTCATTAAATACTTCTTTAATACCACTCTTTCCTCTGCTGAACTCCATGATATGGATACTAGCAGTTTTGTTAATACACCACAGGTTCCCTGACCACGCTCATTTTCATTCAGTCAACTTTCTCTTCAGATTAGGTAAATCCTATTGAGCTATCTTCAAGTTCATGGATTCTCTTCTGTCATCCCCCATTTGACTTTCTGAACCCATCCAGTGATTTTTTTTTTTTTTTAATTTCAGTTATTGTATTTTCAGCTCTCTAATTTCCATTTGGTTCTTTTTTTTTTTTATAAGATTTATTTCTTTGCTGAGATTTTCTATTTTCTTCATATATTTCAAGATAATTGTAGAGAGACTTTTTTAATTGAAGTATGGTTGGCACACAATGCTACATTCATTTCAGGTATACAACACAGTGATTAGACAACTCTATATGTTATATTATGCTTACCACAAGGGCAGGTACTATGCCACCATACACTATTATGGAGACCACTGACTACATTCCCTATGTTGAACTTCCATCTCCATGACTTATTTATTCCATAACTAGAAGCCTGTACCTCCCACTCCCCTTCACCCTTTGGTCCATCTCCTCATCCTCTTCCCTGCTGACAACTATGGATTTGTTCTCTGTTTCTGCTTTTTGTTTGTTTATTTGTTTGTTGAAGATTTTTTGATGGCTGCTTTAAAACACTTGTCAGGTGGGTGCCTAGGTGGCTCAGTCAGTTAAGCATCCGACTCTTGATTTCAGCTCATATCATGATCTCAGGGTGGTGAGATTGACATCTACATCAGTCAGGCTCCATGCCTACTTAAGATTCTCTCTTCCTACAGACCTACACTATATCACTATAAAGTCAATTCGAAATATTAGATACAAGGATACAGTATTGAAAGGAGGGCCGAGGGAAGAAAATCCTATACGTGCAAGAGGGAAAAATATCAGGGATAACGCAGACCTGCTACAGAGACCGGAAGGCTAGGAAGGTTGGCAGGGGATTTTCAAAGCTCTATCTGAAAAGAACATTCAGCCAAGGATCCTTTATCCAAGCAAGACTGTCATTCAGAATTGATGGAGAGATAAGGAACCTTCCAGGATCGGCAAGAAACTGAAGGAATTTGTAACCACCAAAACCAGCCCTACAGGAGATATTGAGGGGGTTCTATAAAAGAAGAAAAGGCCCCAAGAGTGATGGACAGAACAGAAAGTCACAATCTATAGAAAACAAAAGATCTTCACAGGAAGACTGAAATCATTAAAATAATCTCTCTCAATAATCATTCTCAATGGAATGGGCTTAAATGCTCCCATAAAACATCCCACCCCCTCTGAACAGATTGAATAAAAGACATGACCCATCCACTTTGCTGCCTACAAGAGCACTCATTTAGAACCCTAAAGATACATCCAGACTGAAAGTGAAGGGATGGAGAGGAAAACCATTTTCATGCCATATGGACCTCAAAAAGAAAGCTGGGTAGCAAATTCTATAGTCAGATAGATTGGATTTCAAACTTTAAAGACTGTAGTCAGTTGCATACAAAGGACACCTGATATTATTCTTAAAGATAAATGTACAAACAGTGGATATGACAAATATAAATATCTATGCCCCAAAAATGGGAAGAACAGCTGAATATATAAGCCAACTCTTAACCATGAATAAAAGACATATATAGATAGTAATACATTAGTAGAAGGGGACCTCAACACTCTGCTCTCAGCAAGGTTACGCACCTAAAGCAAGAAAATGAAACAAAGAAACAAGGAGCTTTGAATGACAATATGGGAATCAGATGGACCTCTATAGACAGATAGATAGATAGTAGATAGATAGATAGGATATAGAATCACCACACCCTGTAGTAACAAGAATATTCATTCTTTCGAGTGCAACATGGAACTTCTCCAGAATAGACCATATACTGGTCACAAAACAGGTCTTAACCAATACCAAAAGACTGCAGATTATTCCCTGCATATTCTCGACCACAATGCTTTTGAAATTGGAACTCAGAACAAGTGAAAAATTTGGAAGAAACTCAAACACTTGGAACAAAGAACCATCATGCTCAAAAAATGATTGGGTAAACCAGAAATTAAAAATCAGTTTAAACATTTCTGGAGACCAATAAGAATGAAAACACATTGTCCAAGCTGGCAAGGACACTGCAAAGGTAGTCCTAAGGGGAAAATACATAGATAATTCCAAGCCTCACTCAAAGAATAGAAAATCAAGCAGTTTTCATATCTCACCAAAGTTGGAGCTGGAACAGAAGAATAGGCCTAACCCACGCACGAGAAGGCAGGTGATCAAGATTAGGAAGCAGAGGGCATGGGTGGCATAGCTGCGTTAGCGTCTGCCTTCGACTCAGGAGGCATAATCCGCCCATCATGGGATCGGAGACCCCACATCGGCCTCTGCTATAAGCCTGATTCTTCCTCTCCCACTCCCTCCTGCTTGTGTTCCCTCTCTCACTGGCTGTCTCTATCTCTGTCAAATAAATAAATAAAACTCTTAAAAAAAAAAAATGCATTAGAGCAGAGATCAATGAACTAGAAACCAGGAGCACAATAGAGCAGATCAAGATGAACTCGAAGTCTGGTTCTTTGAAAGAATAATGATCGATAAGCCACTGGTCAGACTTATTCAAAAGAATAGAGAAAAGGACCCAAATTAATAAAATTATGAATGAAAGGGAGAGATCACAACCAACACTACAATGAAATAGGAAGGATCATTAGAAACTTTTATCCAACAGCTTTATGCCAATAAATTAAACAACCTGAAGAAATGGATGCCTTCCTGGAAACCTATAAACACCAAGACTGAAACAGGAAGAAACTGATTATTTAAACGACCGATTAATTATGAAGAGATTGGAAGCAGTGATCAAAAATCTCCCCAAAGCAACAAGAGTCAGGGCCTGATGGATTCCCTGGGGAATTCTACCAAACATTCAAAGAAAAATAATACCCTATTCTCCTGAAGCTCGTTTCAAAAATAGAATCAGAAGGAAAAACTACCAAACTATTCTATGAGGCCAGTATTTATCTTGATCCCCAAACCAGGCAAGTCCCATCAAAAAGGAGAATTACAGACCGATTTCCCAAATGAATATGGACACCAAAATCTCTCAACAAGATCTCAGCTAATAGGATCCAAAGTACATTAAAGGATTATCCATCAAGACCAAGTGTGGATTATCCCTGGGATGTAAGGGTGGTTCGTAAATTCGCAAATCGATCAATGTGATAGATCATTATCAACAAGAAAAAGAGTCAAGAACCATATGATCCTCTCAATTGATGCAGAAAAAGCATTTTGACAAAAAATACAGCATCCTTTCTCTGATTAAAAACCCCTTCCAGAGTGTAGGGATAGAGGTACATTCCTCAATCTCATAAAAACCATCTATGAAAAGCCTACAGCAAATCTCATTCTCACATGGGGAAAAGCTGAAGCCTTCCCTTAAGATGTACAGGCCGACAAGGATGCCCACTTCCGCCATTATTATTCAACATAGTACTAGAAGTCCTTGCAACAGCAATCAGACAACAAAGGGGATAAAATATCCAAATCGGCAAAGAAGCTCAAAATGTCTCTCTTCGAGATCACGTGATACTCTATATTGAAACAGCAAAGACCTCACCCCCAAACTACGTAGAACTTATAGAACAATTCAGTAATGTGGTGGGATACAAAATCAATACTCAGAAAAGAATCAGTTGTATTTCTATACATGAACAATGAGACTGAAGAAAGAGAAATTAGGAAACTCATCCCATTTACAATAGCACCAAAATCATCATTATCTTGGAATTAACGCTAACAGAGGCGTGAAGAAGTCTATATTCTAGAAACTATAAATCACTCTTGAAAGACATTGGGAAGACACAAAAAGATGGAAAAACATTCCATGCTCATGGATCGGGAAGAATTAAACATAGTTAAAATGTCCATGCTACCCAGAGCAATCTACACTTTCAATGCATCCCGATAAAATACCAATGACATTTTTCAAAGAACTGGAACAAACAGCCCTTAAATTTGTGTGGAAATCATGAAAAGGCCCTTGAAATCGCCGAATTGTTGAAAAGGAAAAACAAAGCTGGGGGCATCACGTTCCTGGATTTCAAGCTATACTACAAAGCTGTGATCACCAAGACAGCATGGTACTGGCACAAAAAATGACACATAGACCAATGGAACAGAATGGAGAACACAGAAATGGACCCTCGGCTCTTGGGCAACTAATCTTTGACAAAGCAGGAAAAAACATCCAGTGGGAAAAAGACAGTCTCTTCAATAAATGGTGCTGGGAAAATTGGACAGCTACATGCAAAATAAAGAAACTTGACCACTCTCTCACACCATACACAAAGATAAACTCCAAATGGATGAAAGACCTCGATGTGAGAGAGGAATCCATCAAAATCCTAGAGGAGAACATAGCACGCAACCTCTTTGACATCAGCCACAGCAACTTTTTTCATGACACATCTCCGAAGGCAAGAGAAACAAAAGAAAAAATGAACTTGTGGGACTTCATCAAGATAAAAAGCTTCTGCACAGCCAAGGAAACAGTCAAAAACACTAAGAGGCAGCTCACGGAATGAGAGAAGATATTTGCAAATAACACTACAGATAAAAGACTGGTATCCAAGATCTACAAAGAAATTCTCAAACTCAATATGCGAGAAACAAATAAACAAATCATAAAATGGGCAGAAGATATGAACAGACACTTTTCCAATGATGACATACAAATGGCTAATAGACACATGAAAAAATGTTCAAAATCATTAGCCATCAGGGAAATACAAATCAAAACCACATTGAGATACCACCTTATGCCACTTAGAATGGCAAAACCTGGCAAGGCAGGAAACAACAATTGCTGGAGAGGATGTGGAGAAAGGGGATCCCTCTTACACTGTTGGTGGGAATGCAAGTTGGTACAGCCACTTTGGGAAACAGTGTGGAGGTCCCTTAAAAAGTTAAAACTTGAGCTACCCTATGATCTAGCAATTGCACTACTGCGTATTTACCCCAAAGAGACAGACATAGTGAAGAGAAAGGCCATATGCACCCCAATGTTCATAGCAGCATTGTCCACAATAGCTAAATCGTGGAAGGAGCCGAGATGCCCTTCAACAGATGACTGGATTAAGATGTGGTCCATATATACAATGGAATATTACTCAGCCATCAGAAGGAACGATTACACAACATTTGCAGCAACATGGATGGGACTGAAGGAGATTATGCTAAGTGAAATAAGTCAAGCAGAGAAAGACAGTTATATGGTTTCACTCATTTA
>NW_024424008.1:31888753-31921559 GCF_017311325.1 Ursus maritimus | reverse complement strand
TTCTCAAACTCAATATGCGAGAAACAAATAAACAAATCATAAAATGGGCAGAAGATATGAACAGACACTTTTCCAATGATGACATACAAATGGCTAATAGACACATGAAAAAATGTTCAAAATCATTAGCCATCAGGGAAATACAAATCAAAACCACATTGAGATACCACCTTATGCCACTTAGAATGGCAAAACCTGGCAAGGCAGGAAACAACAATTGCTGGAGAGGATGTGGAGAAAGGGGATCCCTCTTACACTGTTGGTGGGAATGCAAGTTGGTACAGCCACTTTGGGAAACAGTGTGGAGGTCCCTTAAAAAGTTAAAACTTGAGCTACCCTATGATCTAGCAATTGCACTACTGCGTATTTACCCCAAAGAGACAGACATAGTGAAGAGAAAGGCCATATGCACCCCAATGTTCATAGCAGCATTGTCCACAATAGCTAAATCGTGGAAGGAGCCGAGATGCCCTTCAACAGATGACTGGATTAAGATGTGGTCCATATATACAATGGAATATTACTCAGCCATCAAAAAGAACAGGTGTTATATGCAAGTAATGAATCATGGAACATTGCATCAAAAACTGGGGATGTACTGTATGGTGACTAATATAACAAAATAAATATTATTTTTAAAAAAAGATTCTCTCTCTTCCTTTCCTTCTGCCCCCCCCATGTGCACTCTCTCTCTCTAAAAATATAAATAAATAAAATAAAATACTTATCAAGTAATTCTGACATCTGATTCATCTTGGTATTAGTGTCTGTTGAGTATCTTTTCTCATTCATGCGGTGATTTTTCTGGTTCTTGGTACGACAAGTGATTTTCTATTGTATTCTGACATATTAGCTATTATATTTAGGACTCTGGATCCTATTTAACCTTTTTTTTTTTTTTTGGTACTCAGTACCTTTATTAAGGTGCAGCATGAGAACCAAATGGGCCCCGCCAATACCATCAAAGCAAAAGACGGGCACTGACTCACAATGCCCCATAACAAACCGGTGGAACAAACATTCAGCTCCCCCTTAGTCTCTGCTGACTCTTTTCCTTAAAAAATGATGTATTAATAGTCAACTGCCTTACTGTCTCCAAGTGGGAGTAATGATTAAGTCCCATCTTGGGCCTTGCCGCCACCAAGTAGGGGTAAGCAGAGGACTCACTCATACTTTGTTGCTGCAGAGTAGGGGTAGAGGCTCAGCTCCTCAATGGGTCCCACTGACATCAGGTGGGGAATAGGGGAGAATGAAGTCCTTACTACCCTCAACTTACACCACCTCATTCAGTGTCATTGATGCCATATAGGGGTAGGGGCTCAGCTCAGCAATAGATCCAATGACACCAATCTGGTGGGAGAACCAGAGTCCTGCCTGGTTCTGCTGGTTGGGGGATGGAAGAGCAGCTGCCCACTCAGTCCACCAATACCATCTGGTGAGGAAGATAGAGTACTTCCACCTGCTTCTGCCAAGCAAAGAATGGAAGAAATGGTCTCTGCTCCACTCAGCTAGTGAGAAATTGGTGCACGGTATCTGCTTTCACAGGGAAGGGGCTAAGAGGTAGAATGAAAGACCAGCTCCTCTCTGGCAGGCTGAAACTATGAGGAAGGAGTAGTAAGTATGGTTTTTCTGTTGCTGTTTGACTGGAATAAGGTGGGTACTGCTAAAAAGATTTCCTACTTCTAGGCCACCTTTTCCCAGTCTTTTGCCTAGGAGAAGAGGCCTTGCTTGGAGATTGTAGCACCCTGTTGAGGATACATTGGGGGCACTAAGGAAACCCAGGGAACTTACCATAATGTCATTCCTCAAGTCCTAATGTCCCTAGGCAGCCCATCTTCTTCTTTCCACTTTGAGAGTCTTCCTGACCTTGTTTGTTATGTTATGGCCAGAGTTTTTAGTTGTAAGAGGGAGGACCTAGGAGGAATGAGGTTACTTCACCTTGACAGAAGGTCACCTTCCCTACAGTATTTCAGGTATGGATTCTCTCAGTCCTAAGTTCACATTCTACATCTGCCACTTAGTAGCTTGGGCAAGATCTTAAAACTCTTTAAGATTTATTATCTTTGAAATGGATAATTTAATCATTCCTGTTGGAAGTAAATGGTCTTCCCCAATTCTGATGTTTCTTTCTGTATCAAAGTAGATTCATTAACATGTCGGTCCTTGCTTCTCTCCCCAGTTTCTTTTATGGCAGGCAAGGAGGGTGACCCACCTGATTGGTGAGTTTGGAAGGAGAGACTGAACATGTATACTGAACTTCTAAATTATTCTAACTTATCTATGCAGGTGGCAGCAGCACTGGATGGGGGAATGTCTCACAGGAAGGATGGGAGAGGACTGCACGTCTCCACTGGGCATCTCACATCCCAGGAGAGAGAAGCGTGGGCTCTGTATTCTCAGTGTCATTAAAGTGGGTCATAAACTTCTGTCTCTATTTCATTGTAAGATTCTTGAAACTAGCAAGGAATATTCAATAAATACCTCTCAAACACTGACCAAGGGCCAGTGTGTTGCTAAACAAAGACAAATGACAAGATGCCTGCCTTCAAGAAGCACATTGACTACTTGGGAAATTGGAAATATAAATAGTAACAAGCAAATAACCTCTTAAGTGCTATACCAGAACTAAGAAAATATGGTGAATTGAAACAAAAGTGTGGAGCACGTGTAAGCTTTCACAAACACGGTCTAATTAACATAATATCAGGGGGAAAAAAAAACCTGGGGCGTTAATCATAGTAATAACCACAATAGTATACACTAACACTTACTGGGTACCTACCATGATAAAGTGCTGAGGGCTTTCATGTATTATCTCCTTAATTATCAGAGTAATCCTTTAAAGAACATACTTCCCTACCTTCATTTATGGCAGAAGAAACTAAAGCTACTCAGGATCACACAAGTAGTTAATGTTGAGTTCACCAACCTCAAAGCCTATAATCCTAACCAATAGAAGACAATGCCCACTCCATAAATGAAAAAATTAAGGCTTAATTTTATTTCATTCTACATTTCCAGCACTTTACAGCATGCATGGCAAACACGAAGCACTCAATAACTACTAGGCGATAAAAATAAGATAGGAAGGGGAAAAGAAAGGAAGCTCTTTGACTTAGGGAAAAAAAATCATCCATCAGAAAAGCAGAAAGATATATTCCTGTGGCTTGTGGTAGTGGTAGGACTGTTGTCGCCAGGAAGCAGTCATTGAAGGGCAATATATTTGTAAACATTTGAAGTTCTGATTTATCTTAAACAGGGCAGCCTGAATACACAGCTGTATTCATTCCTATATATTTGTTTGGTCTATAAATAATAGCATTGTGGTGACGGTCCAGAGGCTACTCAGAGAAAGCGCTCCTGGGTGACTTATCTCACCCCAAACATCCCAGGCTTCTGAGACCAGGTCTGCATCATAAAGCAAAGGCTTTCCATTCCAGCTGACCTTACCCAGATAGTCAGGGGAACACAGACAACACAGGTCAGAAGAATGACCAAAGAGTTAGAAAATAGAAACAATGGTCAGTATCTGATTATCATTTTTTAAAAAAGCATTTTAACTCCACGAAGTCATATTTTCTATTTCTTCAAGACCATTATGAATTTGAATTGTTAACACCAATTAGAATTAATTTTACCTCTCAAAGAAAATATAATAACACTTTCATTATTTCTCACGGCCTTCTTGTACCATACCCTATATAAGTGTATTCTGGCATGTGTCTGTCTGACGTTCTAAATATACACACTTTATGGGCAAAGGCATGTTGGTTTTTAATTTTTATTTATTTCTTCATCCTTAGTTTCTTGCATAATAAAGATATAAAAAAGCCCATGAAAACTCTCAGTAAATGACTGAGAAATTGATAAGTTACGTAATATTTAAGTATTCCATTTTTCTTCATGTTACCAAATCTAAAGTATTTAGAGATTGAGTATTTTAGTCAAAAGAAAAAATAGGATTTAACCTGTTGCCAGCTCCTCCCTGCTGCTCCTACCCCAATCCATCCAATCTTCTCTACCGACTTCCTGTTCATCTTCTTAAGCAGATTGGGCTGCTTATTTTCTAAAGCTGTACTTTGTAGTACAGTAGCCTCTAGTCACAAATGTCTGTGTACATTTAAACTAGTTACCATTTAATCAACGATTCAATATTTCCCTCCTATTTGCTTCATTTAAGTGGCCAATAGCCTCATGGGGCTAATGGTCACTATACAGACAGCACAGATAGAGAACATTTCCATTCTCACTGAAAGTTCTCTTGGATAGTGCTATTTGAAAGACCTCCTTCTGCCCCCAGCTCTTAAGGCAACACCTTTATCAAGAGTCGGATTCAAGCTTCCCCCATCTATATTTTAAAATGCACACATACATGACTGCTGGGGTTTCTCAGAATAATCTGGAGGCAGGCACAGAGGTGGTAGGAAATGTCTAGGGGACTACTGGTAAAGAAGTAGACTGATGAAAGTGTCTAGAATGTGACTATGCCCCACATGAGAATCAGCTCCCTAGGACCTGTGCCATTTGAGCAATTACATGTCCAGGGTTACATGATTTGCATTCTGATGGGATTGAGGGGGTCAGGTCACAAAACAGTGCGTCTCTCTATTCTTCTCCTAGGATGTGAGGGATTGTGTGTGAATCATTTATATGCTCCCCATAAATATTTATAGAAGATAATATATATGTATGATGTATATATATATATTTACTCTATGCATATGGTTAAAATTCATCTACATTAGACTTGAAAGACCTAATGTTTGCCATATAGAACAACTGTTATGCAACTAGAAATCATTCTGAAGGAACAAGAACAGGGAGGATGTCTTCGCCGAGGCAGAGTAGCCAGGGGTGTGCAGCTAGTGAGCAATATGCCTTTTCTCCAGCCATTTTTTTTCATCCAGCCACTGCTGATGCAGAGATTCGTTGCTGTGACACTGTTGAGTCCTTCTATGTACTTCATCGGGGGATCTCTCTGATTGTCAGGCTGCTCCCTCCTACCCATTCCCATTGTAAGAATGAACCATACCACTTTTTTTTTCAACCAATTTATATTTTTTTTAAAGATTTTTTTTTATTATTTATTTGAGAGAAAGAGTCAGAGAGAGCACAAGCAGGGAGCAGAGAGAGGGAGAAGCAGACTCCCTGCTGAGCAGGGAGCCCAACGCAAGGCTCAATCCCAGGACCCCAGATCATGACCTGAGCTGAAGGCAGATGCTTAACTTACTGAGCTACCCAAGTGCCCCATCAACCTATTTAAATACCAGTGTAATAAGGAAAAAACTCTTTATTGAAATAGGTTGATTTTCAATGTGATTTTTATCTGCCTCAAATGGAAACCTTGCTTCATTATTATTATTTTATTGAATGCTTATGGTCTACTAGGCTTCCTCTATCCTTTAGCTTATTTGATCATGACAATGCTGTACATGAGCAGTACCAGTAACATACCCATTTTAGAGATGAGGTTATTAAAGCTGAGATAAGTTAAGCTCTTTTGAAAGATCATATAGCAGTAAGTTTTAAGACTCTGGTTCAATATGAAGCATATCATTTCAAAGAAGCTGGGAAAGTGGGTGCATTAGGATGGAGGGAAGAAAATCTGGTGTTGTATATCTTAATGATTTATGTTTGCAGCAGAACTGCCACTGTCTAGGGACACTTGTCTATGTGGAAAGGCCATTCGTGCTCTAAACTTGACACTCACTCAGTAGTACACATTCCTGCTCTGTTATTTCCCTGTGGACATGTTCATTTTCCAACAAGTCTTCCTTTTCAGATCTAAAACTGGGATTGTACACAGTAGCAGGGCAGGACATTAGGTTTTTAGATTGGTGAATTCCCTCTGCACTTCACTTAATTTCCTCAGCTTTCATTTTCACATCCCTGGAAAGAGGCACTCACAAATATCCAGACAGAGCAACCAAGCACTGAACCACCTCTGGTTTCAGATAAGATTATTCACAAAGACAAAAGCCTGGAACATTTAACAAATGCAAGTGTAAGCAGCGTAAGCAGCCAGTTCAGTCTACCAGGGGCAGGGAAAATAGATTGCAGTGTCAACTTAATCAATGGTTCATCGCTGTACTTTTTCAGTGCTTGAACCTTATTAGGATTGAGGTTGCATTGCTCAGCTGAAAATCAATCTGGAATTTTTCAAACAGCTGCAAACTGTAGAAATACAATTGCAAATAATTTGATGATTTTTCCAAGCACCTTGGGAAAATCCACGCAGAACTAAGTGGGGCTGGTACATGGATGTGCCTCTGGCTGAGGCAAAGGGATGAGGAAGCCAGCACAATGCATGTTGGGGTTCCAAATCCAGGGCAAATTGATTGAACTCATGTTTGACATCAGTTTTGAAGATGCAGTGACTGAACACAGCAGTATGAATGTCAGACTTCACAATACAGAAACTGACTCCAGGCTAAGGCTGGAATAACAGAGCATATACAAGAATTGTAGAGTTTCTATTTGGGCCTAACCTAACATTTAGAAATGGCTTCAGGGATGATATGGATTACCAGGACAAAGGAAAAAAAGAGAAGGGACACTGATAGATAAGCCGACCTAAAAAAGGGATGGAATAGTCTTAGCAAACCTAACCAGGCCACAGGATGTATACACTTATGTGTCTAGCTATAGTTAGCTTGCAGCTGAATATATGACAACAATGCTGAATGCAGACATTAGGAAAAGGGTTTCTGAAGTTTTCGGATACAGAGAATCCCAGAATGGTTAATAGGCTATAAGTATAAAAAGAGAAATACTTGCATTGTGGTTAAGAACATGAACCTTCATTTAAGTGAGATCTGAGTTAAATTCCACTCCACCATTTAGTATAGGTCCTGGTGAGGGACGCAACCTCCTCGAGTCTCAGTTTCATAGCTGTTAACAATGCTAACACTTCCCACCTCTCAGGCTTGTTGAAAAGATAAAATGAAATCATTAAATGTCTAGTACCACAACCAGCATGTAATGCATGGTCCTAAAAGGTAGAAGTTGATGCTATTATTGTGAGGAAGAGAAAAAATACAATTTTAGACCAGGTCATTGTTATGGGTTGAACTGTGCCCCCCCCCCAAACAAATATACATTGAACTCCTAACCTCTGGTATCTGTGAATGTGATCTTATTTGTAAATAGGGTCTTTGCAGATAAAATCAAATACATGAGATCATTAATGTGGGCCCTAATCCAGTATCACTGGAGTCCTTACGACAGGAGAAGAAACAGAGACAGACGTGTACAGAGGAAAGACAGTAAAGAGAAACACAGAGAGAAGATGACCATGTGAAGCTGGAGACAGAGATGGAATTATGCAGTCCCTGCGGATGCTGGAAGAGGCAAAGAAGGTTCATCCCATAGAGGTTTTAGAGGGAGCAGAGACCAGCTAATACCTTGATTTCAGACTTCTGGCCTCTAGAATTGTGAGAGATTAAGTTTCTATTAGCTTAAGTCACCTGTTTTGTGGCACTTTGTTATGGCAGCTACAAGAAACTAATACAGTCATGATTCATACCCAAGAAGAGTCTATTTGGCTGGTATTTTATTAACTGTGAGTCTTAACTAACTAGAGATGCTTTGGTTCAGTAGGAAAGTTCACAATAATTTAGAAAGACTACAAAGTTTTAAATGTTGCAATTTTATGAACAAGTTTGTAATTTTCGATATAGTTATAAGTTTAAAAACATTGCGTTAGTTGGTTCAGGCTATCAAAACAAAATAGTAGAGTGGCTTAAACAACAGAAATTTATTTTCTCACAGTTGTGGAGGCTAGAAGTCTGAGATCAGGGTGCAAATATGGTCAGGTTCTGGTTGACTCTTCCTGGCATATAGATGGCCACCTTCTTGCTGTCCTCACATGATCTTTTCTTGGTGCTATGTAAGAGAAAGAGCAAGCTCTCTGGTGCCTCTTCTTACAAGGCCACTAATCCCATCAGACCAGGGCCTCATCCTCATGACCTCATCTAACCCTAATTGTCTTTCAGTGGCCCTGTCTCCAAATAAATACCATTGTATTGGGGGTTAGGTCTTCAATATATGAATTCGGTAGAGGACATAAATATTTACTTCATAACATATGTATTGAACTAGCAAGCTCTATATTATTCACTTTCTCTCTCAAATATATCATGAGCTCAGATTAACGCATTATGGGAGAGAGGGGACAGAATACTCCCAGTGATTAGTAAGGCATAATCTCTGCCCTCAAGAATCTTACAGACTATTGGAAGAGAGAGATTATCAACAGCACATTTCAATATAATATGGTAGGTGCAGTGCTGGAGGTGGGCCTGTGGGGCAGCAGCAGAAGTTCAGAGAAATCTTCTTGCAGGAGACACCTGAATTCAGAGAAGAAGCTGTGTTTCATTCCATTTCATCCACGGAAAGCATAGCATATCGCAATCAATACAATTAGTATTTAATAAATACTTGTTGAAGAAGTAAATGAAAGAATAAATGAAAGAGTAAATGAAATTACCATTACCTAGAACACCAAATTCCTTACCACCGAGGATGGTATGTTAGAATTTCATTATAAAATTCTAAAATGTGGGATGCCTCAGTGGCTCACATGGTTAGGTATCTGCCTTTGGCTCAGGTCATGATCTCAGGGTCCTGGGATCAAGCCCTGAGTTGGCTCCCTGCTCAGTGGGGAGTCTGCTTCTCCCTCTCCCTCTGTCCCTCACCCTGCTTGTATGCATTCTCTCTCTCAAATAAATAAATAAAATCAATAAAGAAAAGAAAGGAAAAGAAAAGAAAGAGAAAGAAAGAAAGAAAGAAAGAAAGAAAGAAAGAAAGAAAGAAAGAAAGAAAGAAAGAAGAAATAAATTAATTCTAAAATGTAAGTTGAAGTACTGCATAGGAAAAAACATTGAACTAGGAATCTAAAGAATAAGTTTTATTCCTCACTGCCTTACAGTAGCCCTGCAACCTTGGCTAAGAGCCTGAGGAAGAATGCATCTGAGAGCAAAGGGTTTCATCCAGTCCCTTTTAGCTCTAAAACTATGATTCTGGGATTCCCTTCTTGGATTTCATCTCAGGAACATTATTAATAACATCAGGAGTGATAAAAGTAACTCCTTACTCTCTGTAAGGTGAAAAAGGACCCAATGATCCAAATAATAGCCACAGGATGTTTGTTGAATTAAAATAGTAAGTAGTATAATGCAAAGGTGCCAATGGGTTTAATTCATTCATTTGAAAGTATTTATTCAAGTACTATTAAGTATCAGGCTAGGTACAAGGTAATGATGTACTGAAATAAATGTGAGTATACATATATATTAATATTATATATATAGATATATAAATTTTTTAATACTAAAATCTATTTCTTCTGAGCAACTTTCTAAAAGGCTTTTTAAACTTTTCAACCTGACTGCTCTGTTGCCACAATCTCATGTTAGCAGTACTCTGTGGAAAGGAATTTCCCCTAATGCTTTTAGTGCTTGGCTCTTGTATCTGAAACATGAGGTTACTGTAATTGACAAAAGCCAAAAAGAGCTTCATAAAAAGCAGCCTTTTTTATTCCCTTTAGAATTTGGAAAATCTTAACGAAATTTCATTCACTTCCATTTTGGGGGGAAGTAAGAATATTTTTTAATTCTTCCTGAAGTCAAGTCCATCCCAGTATCAATCCAGGATCCCTTCCCAGACTTTCCTACACCCTAAAGAGATAATGCCCTAGCCTCAGGTTCCAAAGAATCATAGAATGTTAGTGACAGAGTGACCACAGGGCTGATTTAATCCAACGCCTTCATTTTGCAGATAAAGACCTAGAGGAATGAAATGATTACCCAAGGTATTAAGCTATTGACTTTGTGAGGTTGAGACTATCACCCAAGTCTCCTGACTTTAAGCTACAATTGCTCCACTAAACCATGCAATTGCCCTGTTTCTTTTTTGTCCTTCACATGCCTTAGCTCATAGGTATGGGCATCTGAGAACTCTGTCATGCATTCAACTGGTTTCTATCTGTTTAGATCAAGGGCCAGAAAACTTTTTCTGTAAAGGGCCATCTAGTAAACACTTTAGGCTTGAAGGCTATACGGTCTCTGTAGCAACTACTCAACTCTCACTACAGTACAAAAGCAGCCTTCATGGAAGGCTGGAATGGAATATGGAATATTCCATAGACAATATGGAAACAAGAGTGCCTGTATTCCAATAAAACTTTGTTTACAAAAACAGCCAGTGATCTGGATTTGGCCAGTGGACCATAGTTTACCAAACTCTGGTCTAGATAGATGTGTTTTCCCTACTCCTGATCTTAGAAGCCTACTTCCTCTGATTATCAGGGTGAGAATGAAAGATATCATCTTTCTTCCCTTATTGTAAAAAGAAGATCTTGTGAATTTTATACATTAATTCTACAGAATTAATGAATACTTACTTTATGGGAAAAGAACAAGGGGTAAAATAAGCTCTAATAATAATAATAAGGTATGATATCTATTGAGAATCTATTATGTCCCAGTACTTTTATGTATAGACTTCTCGTCATCCTTACAAAACCCCATGTTACTGCTAAGAAAACTAAGGCCCAGGAAGAGTAGGAAACTCATCCAAGGACATAAAAAAAGTTGTAGAAAGAGG
Source organism: Ursus maritimus (assembly GCF_017311325.1). NCBI lineage: Eukaryota > Metazoa > Chordata > Mammalia > Carnivora > Ursidae > Ursus > Ursus maritimus. The sequence goes on along the minus strand of NW_024424008.1, from coordinate 31,910,954 downwards.
ATTTGAATCCAGGCATGCTATGGCTCTTATCACTGTCACCTTCTGACTTCCTGAAATTTTGGGGGATCTGGTCTCTTGTTACAAAGGAAGCATAGTTCTAACCAAGGTCTGTGTTGTCTTCACTTAGTAGCAGGGATTCCCCCCATCTATTCCTCTACGTCTGCTCTCTTGTTTGGCAATAATTTGTATTCTCCAGAGATAGCTGTGTATGACGTGAGTTGTTGAACCAAAAGAAAGTATAGTGATATATTAGTCAAGGTTTCAAAAAAGAAAAAAGGTTAAAAGCCAAAGTACAGATCTTTCAAAAACATGTATCAATCAGTCTTTCAGTTTTTCAGTATGTGTGATTTGCCCACTCACTCTGACCAGCACAGTGCTAGGCACTGCTGTTCATGCAAGCAAGATTTTGGAGCCCTGAGATTAAGCTGTTTAGCTGAGAGAACTTGGGCCAACTGTGGTCCTTAAATTCCACTTTAGTAAAATGAGGGAGTTTTATGTGACACTCACCAAGGCTTAGATGGTCTACTTAATGAGTCTACAAGGAAGGTAAAGTGCCACACAAGCAGCTCTCAGGGTTCGACAATTCTTTAAAGAACTACTTCTGCTCCATAAGGTTCATGTGAAGGATGTTTCTGGGGACCAAAATTTAACTAGGAGCACTGACTTGATACAAAGATATGCAACTGCATATTTCTGTGAGCACACATATGTACATGTTTGTCCAATACTATAATGCAATGTTAAGAACCCAGGCTTGGGTGTCAAACAACCCTGGTATCCTATTTTGATTTTATCACTTATTAATTTCATGGGACCCTGCAAAGGGAGGGTTGAAGTAGACTGGACAACAGGTCTTCTCAAGTTAAAATATAAGAAGGGAGAGAAATAGAGTTGAGGGCATTGGAAACTCCATGGAGTAATAAATCAAAACACTGGTGACTAGAGGGGAGATGTTAGATACAAATAAATAAAAAAAAGGAAATGAAATGAGTAGGAAGACAGTGAGCTCTCTATCCATGGAAGGACTCAAATAGCCTCTGGACATCCACATTTTGAAAATTATTAAAAAAGGAATTTAGTTAGCAGATAACAGTACAATCAGATAGCCTCCAAGACTCCTTCTGACTCTGAAATGCTGTGACCCTAGGATGTATGAAAGGGATTTGTTTGCTTATCCTCTGTTAAGTGCACAAGTAGTCTAAGGATCCTTTGGGTTTAGCTTCCACTCTCCTGGAGTATCATGAAGAGCACTTAGCCTAGCCTTTCAGCATTCCCAAAGGGCACTTTCTTCCTTCCTTAGAGCCCAGACAGCCCCTCATGTTATTTCTTTGTTCAGCATGTATGAAGTGACCTCGAATTCACTATTTTTATAAGCAAGATAGACTGAAAGCTGTCTAAGCGGCTCCTTGGAGTTCCCAATTCAACGTTCCCTAACTTCATGGTCGCAATCCACAAAAGCTTACATTGCTACTTAGTTTTCCCGTGACTAATCAGAACCATCAGTGGAATGAGCTGCCTCTACAAGGTCTGGGTAGTTGGATTAAATACTCTTCCATTGGTTTAATGAAATGGTTTAACAAACCATACTGTTGCACTTTCTAAATCACAGGCACAGTGTAAACCACTGGAAATACAGGAGCCACTTGCCATTAGCTCTTCCTACACCTAGTTCCCAGCATTAGTGTTGTGACTGATAATACCTTGTGTCTGGATCTCTGTGTAGGTGATGCCATCCCTGAAAGCAACAGAGAGAAGCATCACTGCTGGAGCCAAGTGTAATGAGATGAAATGGGATGCACTATCAGCAGTAAAATTACACAAGATGATGTCCTCTCCAACAGGTGCATCTCTGTTTCTGACTTTTTTTTTTTATCTGCTTTGAGAGCCTTAGCAATAAACTGTCCAAGAATGTCTATGTCCAAGCTTTTGGCATGTCCTTAGCAATCACTGAACTCTGTTTTAGAGCCTGCCCATTCCTCCCTACAGATCATCTGACTAAGCATCCAACTCAAAATTCTCCAGAAAGCCTGTGGGGCCAACCTCCAGTTATCATATCCTCTGACTTACCTCCCAGTAAATTCTCTTTACTTGCACAAAATCTGTAAAACATAAGAAAGGAAGTCATTGTATTCAGCTATGTGCAGGCATGTGGGCATGGGCAGTACAGAATTTTTCCAAATGTTTTCTGGCAAACACCTGATAATCCGCCACCTCCGTGATGTTGGCAGCTGAGAACACAGGTAGTGGCTTCCCTACCTGAACATAAGTGTGTTCTGAAATCCAACAGCAGCCCTCCTAATGGTTCCCCAGTCCTTCCAGGTCATGTAAACCTCTCTCTGGGACAAAACTACAGATCCTAGCAGAGCTCATCTAAACTATGACGAGGCGCAGTCTTGAAGGAAGTTAAGTACCAGGAAGGACAGCAAAGCAAGAACTCAAGTATGGGCAATGATACTGGGATACAGTGACCATTCGAAGTGGTCAGAGCAGAACAATGCCTAATAGAAAGAAACCTTCAAAATACGAAATGTGATGACATGCTCTAGCAGTTTCTTAGCTATCCCTCTTTAAACCATCCCGGAATAAAACCAGGATTGTTCTCAGAGACCAGTGAGGAAATAAACTTTGAAGTGGGTGTCAGGAGGCCTCAGTTTTGGACTGCATAAAACTGAAAACACAGAAATTACTTTGTTATTACCACGGCTTGCTTTATTCTTTTCCCGTATCTTTTAACCATTGTGTTGTACAAAAAGCCATGGCTACAAAAGAAATGAGGAATGAAAGCTATAGGGTGTGTTATATAAGGTTCCCTAAAAATTTCTTCAAGGGATTTATTCAGGAAGCATTCTCAGGAGAAGGGGTGAGTGAAGGGGAAAAAGCCAAATGGTTTCATCTAGAGACTAGCTTCATTTGTCACAGGAAAGCTCTGGAGAACAATGTTGCACCACAAAGTTAGCTCCACCTTGCAGCATGTGGGATTGCCTTTATATGACCATGCCAGTGAGACTTCTGCCCCAAAAGAGGGAAGGAGGGATAGCCTACGAGGTGAAGTGCTCCATGTTAGTCTAAGGCAATTCTCCAAAGAAGGGGATAGCTGTGAACTATTTCCAGCCAACAATCTCAGCAGGTGGGTTATGGGTACCCTTGAGGATTAAAAATATCTGGGCAAGGCCCCACCTGTATTCACTTCAGTTTACTGCTTACAGAACTTAAAACCACTTGTTTCCTACATAAGTTCACTTCTTCTGAGTATAGCTTCTAGAATTCTCATGTGTCTCAATTTCTTGGAGAATTTACAGGAAGATGGCGACTTGGGATGAACTACATCCCCTGCTGCTGCCACTGCTGCTGATGCATAACTGATACTCATCAGTCCTAACTTATAAACTCTGTGTTAGATTTCCCTCCCCTTGGGCCACACTGCTACTAGTCTAGATGGCTTGTCTGAGGGATCACCACAAATTCTCATCCCTAGGGGTCTGAAACCCTGGTTACTATGCTCCTACTAGACAATGGTTGCTCTATGTGTTAACTTGAAATTACAAGTGGGCATGAAAGTACAAGAGATGCTTAAGTGGACTATCTCTATGTTAGACATAGTCCTCCTCGCCTTCATTATGTATGAGTAATCCTACTACCTCATGACAATCAGGGTTAAATACCTCTGCCACTAGGGTGACTCCTTTCTTTGGCTGATGGGCAACTAGCTTGAGGATCCCTAGGTGTCCATATGGCAGCCATAACTTTAGCTTAGGAGTATTCTTACTACATCGCCTGGTGGAAACAATCCCCTCTGGCACCTAAGACCTCTAGGCCCCCAGAGCCTAATTTTGCAGAAAAGGTTTGCAAAAATTCCACAAATGGCTTACAGGGAGTCAAAATGAATGGTGCCATTTCTACTTCCACTCTTTGGTTCTCAGGCCCATGTATTCTACCAGTTGGGAACATAATATCCTATAATGCTTAATGGTTTAAGATATATACTGATAGCACTCCATCTTTGCATGGTGTCTTCTCAAAGCTGGTGCTTCAGCTGTGACAGCAAGAGCTTATTTTCATTGTTCTACTAAGCTGTAATCTTCTGGATGGTACAGTATGAGGTGAGAGCAATGGATGCCACAGCCATGTGCTGCTTATTTCCAAGCTTTTGCAAGCCATCCCAGCATTCAGGGTCCTTCCCAAGGAACAAAATCCTATGTCACAAGAGACTGTTCCCAATACAGATAAACTCTCCCTTATCTAACTTTATATTCTACTCCCCATGACCTAGCATTGATTCACTCACCGATATACTCTCCAGCTCCTGCCAGTATATGTTAGCCCAGTCCTGCAGTTATTTCCACACACAGTTCTATCCTGTCTCAGCAGGAAGGTTAGGTTTTGTTGCAATTTGACCTTAACTGTGCACATGGGACCAGAGGAGGTAAGACAGATCCCAACGTGTCTTATAAGTCTCCTGCCTCCTTTGAAGCCTCTCATAGTCTTCAAGCAAGAGGGCAAGGTGGCAGCACTCTGTCTCCAGAAGCTACTTCTGCCAGCCCAGAGGGTTCCAGGGAATTTGGCAACTCTGGGTTCCTAAGTGCATCTTACCAGCTATTCCCATCCCAGTCTCACAATCTCACTCATTCCCTATGAGGGCCTTGATTTTGGCATAGAAGACTTGCCTCAGCCGAGATTTCAGGCCTCTCTGAAGTTCTGCCCTCTTCTGAGTAAGTATTATTCCTGACCCTCAGCTGTGCTTCCCCTCTAGCTGTTGGAGATAAGACTCTTTTCAAAAACTTCCAACAAAATTCCCTGCCTCTCACTTGGCTTTAAATTGTTGATAGCTACATCTCAGACTGTCATTTTCTCTCTTGAGTGAACTAATGATGCTAAGAACAGCTACCTACTTCCACAGTCTTTGGATTACTATTTCCCTGCACATCTCAAATGTCCAATACAATGCATCGGCTAAAGCAACTCTTCCACATCTATCCCAACTCCAGTTCAACTCAGGCGAATATCTTAGCAACCACACTGCTACCCATGGCAGGTACTATCTAGACCCCACTTACCACCAGTGACAGGGGTCCTCATTGCCATCCAGCCAGTGAGGGATCCAACTCCAGAATCCTATCCCAGGCCCATATACAGTACAAACTGCCTCAGGTCCAGAAGCAGAGCCCAAGAGCAAAGATAGGAGTGCTCTCAAAAGAAGAGCAAGGGAAGCAGGGCCAGGAATAGGACAATTGCGAAGCAAGAATGTAATCACAGCTAAAGAGAAGCATAGATCTGATCCCATAGGCACATTCTGGAACACAAACTGCACCACAGAAGCAATCCTACCCTGAGGCAAGTGGCCCAGCCTCTTAAGCACCCATGCCAGTCTATTCCTGTCTGCAGTGTGCAGTAGGTACACAGGGGAGCACACAGCAATTGCAGATTACATTTAGCCAATGATACTTCTCTAGGGAGAGAAAAGCTATAAATGGTAATCAGCCAACCCTCACAGCAGCTGGGGAATGAGTGTGGGGAACGAAGTAAAGGGGATCTAGGCTGGGCCCAAAGGCATCCACTACACAGGCAGGTAGAATTCTGCTCAAGAAAATGTGAACACTTCTAATTGAATTATTTAGTTATTAATTAATTCATTTTTAAAATTTAATGAGCAGTCACCAGTATGGGGTGAATTCCTTATCACTAGAGAGGTATGATCTGAGCTAGCTGGTCATTTGGAACTGGTGAGGCATCAGTCCACTGGGTTTTGAGGTCCCTTCCACATCTGAGATGCTATTATTGCTCTTCAGTGGTGAGAAAAGGAGTTAGGAAAATGAATGAGGGAAAAAGAGAGGCTGAAAGAAGAAAAAAACAAAAAAAAACCAAGGCCCTAGAGAAGCGGGTACTTGGCTGGAACCACTGACCATGGACAAGTTTGGGGTGCTTGTGAACCCCTGAATTTGTTTGTGAAATACTGTATGAATGGGAGTGTGCTTTTTGCTAGGAAAATAGTCTAGCTTTCCATCATATTCTCCAAAGGGTCTATGCTATAAACAGAATTAAGTGAGAGAGAAAGGGCCCTTCTCAGAGAAGCAGAAATCCCTCACTGGGAACTCCCTAACATATCCATGGCTGAGTTTTCCTTGTACTGTTTTGAAAATGTATTAATTGAATTTCTATAAGAGGAGACTGAAATCAAAACACCAGAGAATAAAGACTGTACCTGATATTCTTCCATATAGCTTACAAGTTTTCGACTAACATTTTGCAGGGCTAGTCCCCCGATGGAAAAAAAGAAACCAAAGTAACTGAAGAAAACTCATTTGTGCTAAACTAAAATGAGGCCATTCCTGGTGACTGTCACAACCCTATCGTAACCCAAGCCTTTGCCACATATATTTTGACTCTGACTCTAGTGAGAGAAAGTTCAAGTTTGGCAGGAATATTACAAGGAGAACAAGGAGGAATCACTTCAGAGGCAAGACAAGTCCTACTGTGGAGATAACGAATTTCTCTGGAATCCAATAAACCTCGACTCCGTGTCGACAGCTCACAAAAACAGGAAAAGGCACGCAGTCCTTGTTACTCGCTGAGCAGTCCCATTTCACGATTCAGCGGTGAGGATGGGTCTGACCTGCAGGACATGCCCTTATGTGATTTTTATTATGACAACACTGATTCGCTCTATTGAATAGACTCATGGAAGGGATTTTATGGTTTATCTAAACGACTTCCTCATTTTACCAATTAACAAGCTGAGGCCCAGAGCAGAGAAGTGTCATGCTTGACAGTGGCAAAGGTGAACCTAGCCCCAGATAATACTGCACAGAAAAAAGAGCTGAGATTCTTAAGCTAGGTTGCCTCGGGCCAAATCCAGACTCTGCCGCTTACTTGCTGACCTGCGGCAGGCCAGGTAACCTCCCAGTTTACTCATCTGTAAAAGGGGTATCATGTTATTGCAGATGTAACAAGTTAGTTCTTAAAATTGCTCTGCACAAACCTGGTATATGGTGAAGGCATAGTTAACATTATTAGCCTTATTGTTATCATTTAAACAAAAGTCACCTGGCTCCGAATCCAGCATTCTGCTCAATAAAGAACACAAGATTCAAATTCTGAATATTTCATCTACTAAATGGGGCATTTTGGACATATGCCCTAACCTTTCTGTGGATTCATTCCCTTATCTGGAAAGTAACAACAGCAGCATACCCATGGAAAAGAACTGTATGAGGACAAAGCAAAATAATGAGCGTAAAGCACCTCACATTTAAGAAACACCCCACTTCCCATGACCCTTTCCCTGAAAGCCTTTCATTCAGAACTTCATATTGTGAGAGAAGAGGGTAAATGGTAAGAACTCACAGAAAATTAATGATTATATTATTTTTATACAGGGTATTCACTTTTACCTGTATCATCGTCATTATCCTCAATCCAAAACTGTGTCTACTATCAACCGAATTTTAGATGAGGAAAACAGTGTCAGGAGACTTAAGGAACTTCCTCAAGTCTGCAATGTCAAGATGCACTAGAGTCAGGAGTCCCAGGCTGCAGAGCTCTGGCCAGTCCACTCCCCTACACAGGGGTAATGGGGAGTTAGCATCACATCCTCAAGACCTGCTCTGCGCTAGGCTGTGAGGGAATACAAACAAAGGGAGAGGACTGAGAATTATCATTATTGGGTGCTCCTATATCCAGCTTCACCAGTGATATCCCATTTAGGAAGACATGATGTCCTATGAGCCTGGAAACCAGCTCCAAGAAGACAGTACAATGTCTCATTGTCTTGTGTTTCAATTCAGCATTGTTTGATTTTTTTTAATACTAAGGAAAGCCAGTGAAGAGGCTCCAAGCTCTGTCCACGTGGATGTTGACTCAGTCACCATCCCTCAAACAATTTTATTAAGTAAACCTTGGGATGAGGAATGAACAGCCAAAATCAATTGGAGTTGCAGAGTCCACATAGGCTATCTGCACAAATATTAAAATGCCTTGAATCCAAAGAGTGGTGTCTAGAATTCACTGGCCACCAGTCCAGAAACCACGAGCTAGAACCACCAGCACCCACATAGATCCAGCTGTGGGCAATTTGGGCTTAGAAAATCAGCTTATCTGAACTGTGAAAATGTTGCTAATTTAGTCATTTCTTGAAGAAACCACAGTTGTTATAACTGTGATTAGGCTGACATGCTCCTACTGAGCTCCTTTCATATCTGTGTCTACATATTGCCAACACAGCATTTTCAAAAGTAAAAAATAATTATACCCAGATCACTGGTGATAATTTTAGCTATATACATCCACATAAATGACTTATTACCATATTATAATAATTAGTACGTGCATGTTACCTTTCCAAAGGACATTCAAATGTTTTATTTTATCCTCACAACTCGGGACGTGGGCTTGAATTATTATTCCCAATTTATAGATGAGAACGCAGAGAAATTCAGTGATTTTACCCAAGATTACATAGCTGAAAATTCAGGTAGTCCTGAGTGTCTTTACCTAAAAGCTAGCTAGTATGCTAAGAGACCAGATGTTAATGCTCAAACATCAGTTTGCTCACCTTTAAAATGGGGGAAGTAATAGTACCTAAATCATAATACCATGAGGATTAAATGAGATCGTTCATGTAAATCACTTAGAATGGTATCCGAAACATTATAAGGACTCACTAAATTCTAAGTGTATTATTAATATTTCATAGATGTAGCAATGGGCTCAAAAAGCACTAAGGTTCAAGTCCTGACATAATACTTTCTAACTGCATGAGTTTGGGAAGTGCCTAAATATAATATGTTAAATAGGGTTATGTTATTCTTGCCCTACCATATTCACAGGATGCATGACATAATGTAAGTAGAAATGCTTTGAAATTTGCAAGTGCTATGAAAACATCCGAAGTTATTATGTCAGCGCAATAAAAACTCTTGAGGCAGCAGAAAAATACTAGTTAACAAATATTGACTCCTTGCACACTTGCCAGACACTGTGCTCAGTGCTTATAAGCTGAGTCCCTTATCATTCTCACAAAGACCTCAAAGGGCAGGTATTAACATCCCCATCCAATGGACGAATATGCCAAGGCTCAAAGCAATGAAGTAATTTTCCCAGAGTCAATCAACAGTAAGTGATGGATGGGATAGGACCTAAAATGAAATCCAGATCCTGAGCTTCAGCTGCTAAGCACTATACTGAAAAAATGAGCGAGTGAGCTTTATAATAGTGAAGAAAGGTCCCACAATAAAAGAAGAGCATACTTGTATAAATGCAAGGCTCATTTACAATGTATCAATGAAACTGAGTAGATGGGCTTTGCCTGGCCCTGAATGCATTATCAGAAAATAATAAACTACATTTAGCTAATAATTTTGTCATCTTCACATATGGACATTCTCCCCATTTGGGTGTTCTACTAGGGAATCCCAAAGTGATTTCTAAATAATTCTACCTAAGTATCTGTACCTCTTTCAACTAGAATCCACCACTTGAAAGAAAATGAAAACAAGAAAATATCTAAAGACAGTGACTCTCTCCCCCTCCGACCAGGGTATTCTAGGGAAGAAAATTAAAATGCCACTTCAATGGGGAAAAAATTTGAATATTTAATCTTGGGTATTTCAATCTGTTCTTCTGGAACTTGGCAGTATTACAAATTTATTGGCATGTTTTTTTAAGGAAAATACTGTGGGAGGTCCGATTGGATTTATTTTTATATAGCCATACCCCTACCAACCGTATTTAGAAGAGGCCAATCTTGAGGGATGTTTATTTTTTAAAACTCAAAAACAAATCAGAGTGTTTTTTCCTCCTTTAAAAAAAAAAAGTTTTCAATGCATTTTAATAAGGCTCAAACTGTCTTCCTGTGAGTTTCCCTCAAGTTATCCATTTTTAATTGTCTTCAGATCTTGGCACCTTGACGCCATGGATAGGAATTGTGGCTCTGTTCTGCCAGTCACTCCCACCCCCTTCCTTGTATGCTCACTGAAATAAGCTTAGCAGCCATCTGCATCTCCGTGTGGAGGCAGGCTGAATGTCAGCCCTCCCGCAGGCTCTACACAGAAGAGAACTCCAGAAGACCTGCTGGTCTCGCACCCAAACTGCCGTGCCCTTGCCTTGCTGTCTTTTCCTATTAATATTTCAGCACTTGGGTTGCATGGGCTTGGGAAGCCCTTTTGTCTCAGTAGGGAGCAGAAGACAAGCTCCATAGAGGATCTTTTTCCCGCAGACAGTTTGAGAATGAATATTTAGGTCCGACTAAAGAGCAGCCTCCATTACTGACTTTTTGGTAGGCTAGAGAAACTAGATATTCATGCTAAAATTTAAGAAAGTTGGAGGAGAAAAGTAAGGTTGGGCTGAAAGTTGAGTAGTAGGGAAGGATGGATAAGGGAGAGAGGATATGATAAAGAAAGAGGTTAAGGGAGAAACAGCTGAGAAAGAAGGGAGAAATAAAGGAAGACAAAAAGATGTAGGGACTATGCCTAGTGTTGAACTTGAAATCATAAGTTAATCTATAATAGGAAAGAGGGATTGAGAAGAAGGGAGATGGAGAGAAGAAGAGAAAAATAAAGATACCTGTAATGCCTACTATGTCCCAAGCATGTGTTTGGGGCTTTCATATTCACTCTCTCATTTGCTCTTTACCACAATCTTATCTGGTAGGTATAAAGAAAACTAAACTCAGAATGATTATGAAAGTTGTCTAAACTTTCAAAGCTAATAGTAAAATCCAATCCTCACTGGTCATTACATCATCAAACAAACATTTGTTGAGTACCTTATGAAGAGATGCCATACGCTATGCCAGTTCTCCAAGTAAGTGATGTAGAGTTTCTGCTCTCCAGAACCTCACAATAAATTATAGCAGATTTAGGGGCACCTGAGTGGCACAGTCAGTTGAGCGTCTAACTCTTGGTTTTGGCTCGGGTCTTGATCTCGGGGTCGTGAGATCGAGCCCCGGGTCAGGCACTGTGCTCAGAAGGAGTCTGCTTGAGACTCTCTCTCCCCCCCCACCCCTTCCTTTTTCTCTCTAAAATAAATAAATCTTTTAAAAAATTATAACAGATCTATTTGACAATAAGATGGAGTCTAGCCTCACAGTTTAGAAAAATCCATATTATAGAAACCAGTCTCTGAGTTTCAGAATAAAATAAGGAGTTCAGTCTACATTAGCTAGAATGTCTCTTAATTCTTTACACTGTTGATGGAAGTTGCTTGGATGTAGGACTCATGTGTTACTCAGCTTTCTCTCAATCTAGAGATATCTTACTGAGCTCAATGCTTCCCACAGCTATTAGGGTCAGTTTTGAAAACACCTAGGGCAAACATCAGCAAGATGATGGGCTAGGAGGCCCCAATCCTTGCCTCTCCTACAAAAACAACCAAAAAAATAACTAAACCACAAACTGACAAAAAATAACTTTGGGAAAGCTCTGGACTATAATGAAGAAGCGGCAACTAATCTTTGATAAAGCAGGGAAAAACATCCGGTGGAAAAAAGACAGTCTCTTCAATAAATGGTGCTGGGAAAATTGGACAGCTACATGCAAAAGAAAGAAACTTGACCACTCTCTCACACCATACACAAAAATAAACTCCAAATGGTTGAAAGACCTCAATGTGAGACAGGAATCCATCAAAATCCTAGAGGAGAACATAGGCAGCAACCTCTACGACATCGGCCAAAGCAACCTTTTTCATGACACATCTCCAAAGGCAAGAGAAACAAAAGATAAAATGAACCTGTGGGACTTCATCAAGATAAAAAGCTTCTGCACAGCCAAGGAAACAGTAAAAAAAAACTAAGAGGCAGCCCATGGAATGGGAGAATATATTTGCAAATGACACTACAGATAAAAGACTGGTATCCAAGACCTAAAAAGAAGTTCTCAAACTCAATACACGAGAAACAAATAAACAAATCAAAAAATGGGCAGAAGATATGAACAGACACTTTTCCAATGAAGACATACAAATGGCTAACAGACACATGAAAAAATATTCAAAATCATTAGCCATCAGGGAAATTCAAATCAAAACCACACTGAGATACCACCTTACGCCAGTTAGAACGGCAAAAATTGACAAGGCAAGAAACAACAATTGCTGGAGAGGCTGTGGAGAAAGGGGATCCCTCCTACATTGTTGATGGGAATGCAAGTTGGTATTGCCACTCTGGAAAACAGTGTGGAGGTCCCTTAAAAAGTTAAAAATTGAGCCACCCTATGACCCAGCCATTGCACTACTGGGTATTTACCCCAAAGAGACAGACTAGTGAAGAGGGCCATATGCACCTTCGTTCATAGAGCATTGTCCGCAATAGCCAAAGCGTGGGAGGAACCGAGATGCCCTTCAACAGATGACTGGATTAAGAAGTTGTGGTCCATATATACAATGGAGTATTACTCAGCTATCAGAAAGAACGAATTCTCAACATTTGCTGCAACATGGACGGCACTGGAGGAGATAATGCTAAGTGAAATAAGTCAAGCAGAGAAAGACAATTATCATATGATTTCTCTCATCTATGGAACATAAGAAATAGGAAGATCGGTAGGGGAAGAAAAAGATAAAGAAAGGGCGGGTAATTAGAAGGGGGAATGAAGCATGAGAGACTATGGACTATGAGAAACAAACTGAGGGCCTCAGAGGGGAGGGGGGTGGGGGAATGGGATAGGCTGGTGATGGGTAGTAAGGAGGGCACGTATTGCATGGTGCACTGGGTGTTATACGCAACTAATGAATCATCGAACTTTACATCGGAAACCGGGGATGTACTGTATGGTGACTAACATAATATAATAAAAAAAATTAAAAAAAAAAAAAAGAAATCCTGCAAAGCTCAAACACTAAGGACGGCTGCATAGATAAGCACAGAAAACATTTTACCTGCATCACCCTAGCCCTGAGTCCACAGCAGCTCAGTGCCCAGATAGATTTCCTCAGGGAGATTTAATCCCAAAAGGAAAAGGAGAGCAGGAGAAACACAGCAAGCCCCATCACCACTGTGAACGCTTGTAGCCTTTGCTACTGAGGACCCCCCCAGTCTTCACCAATGCAGAATCCGGCTGACAGAGCTGCCCAGAGTCCCCCTCCCTTCATCTCCTCCCCAGGGCTGGAGTTGCAGCTATAGTGAGACCTGCTCCCAGAGACTCTAGTTGCTGCAGCGACCCACTCTCCAGGATCAGGACACCACAGCACCTCGCCATCTACAGGACCAGAGCTGTCACTGCTCAGCAGCCTACCCTCTGAATACTAAGTCAAGAACTTTAACCTGCCAAAAGTAGGTCCAAACCGCCCCTGCTCTGTACCCTGTCCTCTGAGTGCTGACATGAGGCTTCCATGGGCCATTGCCAGGGCCACGCTGAGGCTATTCTGTGACTGCCCCTTGGGTCCTAAGTCACAGCTTTGATACAGAATACCAGGCTGCATGGCTGCAGTTCAGTGCCCCACCCTGAGTTCTAAGTTGCAGCTATGACCCATCATCCCAGGGAAAGCTGCCATTGACCTGTGCCCCACCCCCTGGCCGCTGCTTTGAACCTCCATCATAAAGACTGTGCTGCTTTGCTGGTGCTCTGTGCCCAACTCACTGGGTCTTAAGTTGTGGCATTAACCCACTCTCACTGAGGTGTGCTATTCCGGCTTTGTGTTCATCTTCCTAGGCCCTGAATTGACGCTTGGCCTAGCATCCATGGCATGTGCTGTTACTGCTCTGGGCCCCACTTTCTGAGTCTTGAGTTGGGGCTTTGGCCAGTTTCACTAGGGCCACATTGCTGCTGCTCTGCACTCTGCCCACAGGCCTGAGCCACCACTGCACCCTGTCATTCCAGGGTCCACACTGCTGCTGTACCTTTCCCCCAGAGTCTGAGTCACTGCAGAAAGCACTAAAGACACAGACCCCAGTTCCCAGGAGATCTGCACGTGCCTGCACCTCTGGCACCAGCACCACCACTGCAGCAAGTGTAACCGTACCCCAGGTCCCAGGCACTACGGTAGTTCCAAATGTGCCTGATCCCAGGATCATGGCTCCACTGCTACTCTGAGTGCTAGCAACCAGACGTGGCACCAAGAGACATGCCCAAAGCTAGAACTTCCTCCCATGGGCAATAAAGAAGAACAGGAGGACCCAGCAGCCTTCACCACTGAGGACACCAATGGCCTTAGGCTGCCACTGCTACTTACAAGACCTCCACAGTCTTGGCCACTAAAGACACCATCGTCTTTGTCAACACTGACCTCAGCTGATAGAGCTACATGGAGGCAATGCTGCTCTGAACCAGAAACACTGCACCCTACCCAGCCAGCATCCCCACAGCCACTTTCAGGTGAAAATCTTTTCCCACTAAAGCCAATCCAAGAAGGAAGAGGTGACTGCCCCTCAACTGTGCAGACATCAACACAAAGTCACTAGAAATATAAAAATGTGTGAAAAAAAATAATAATAAGACACCCCCAAAAGAACAAAATAATTTTCTAGTAACTAACCCCAAAGAAATAGAGACCTGTGAGTTACCTCAAAAAGAATTCAAAATACTTATTTTATGGAAAACAGAAAATCTGGACATGAAGAATATAATAAATGAAAGTAAAAATGCAACAGAGAGCTTCAACAGTAGGCTCAATCTAACAGAAGAAAAACTCTACAAGCTTGAAGACAGATATCTTGAGATCACCCAGTCAGAGGAGAAAAAAGAAATAAGAATGAAAAAGAGTGAAGAAAACCTACATGGATTATGGGACACCATCAAAAGAAATTATATTTGCATTATGGAAGTCCCAGAAGGAAGAGAAGGAAAAAGGGTCAGAAAACTTACTTTAAAAAATCTGATACGGCCTTCTAGATACAGGAAGCTCAACAATTCAAAAAAAAAAAAAAAATTCAACCCAAAGAGATCTTCACTGAGACACATTATAATTAAACTCAAAAATCAAAGACTAAGACAATTTTGAAAGCAGTAAGAGGGAAAAAAAGACTCATCAAGTACAAAGGAACCCCAATAAGGCTATCAGCAGATTTCTTAGCAGAAACCTCATGGGCCAGAAGAGAGTAGGATAATATACTCAAACTGCTCAAAGAAAAAACTGTCAACCTAGAATACTTTAACCAGCAAAGTTGTCCTTTAGAAATAGAGAGAGAGAAAGACTCTCAAGACAAAGTTGAGGAAATTTATCACTACTAGACCCGCTTGACAAGAAATACTAAAAGTTCTTTAAATTGAAATGAAGGGACACTAATTAGTAACATAAAACATATGAAAGCATAAAATTCGCTGATAAAGGTAAATACTGAAATTAAAAATACTCTAGTACTGCAATGGTGGTGTGTAAAACACTTTGAACTCTAGCATATAAGTAAAATGACAGAATAGTTAAAAATAACTAAAATTGGTATATTTTGTTCATGGACACACAATATAAAAAGATGTAAATTGTGACATCAACAACATAAATGTGGGGAGTGGGCATGTAAATGCATAGAGCTTTTGAACAGAATTGAAGTTAAGTTGTTATCAGCTTAAAATAGCTCATGACTGTAAAATGTATTACTAAAGCCTCATGATAACTATGAAGCAAAAATCTATTAGATACACAAATGAAAAAGAAAAAAGAATAAAAGTAGACCGCTAATGAAAACAAAATCATCAATACATAAAGATAGCAAAAGAGGAAGAAAGGAACCAAAGGAACTACAAAACAATCAGAAAACAATAAAATCGTGATAGTAAGTGTTCGCCTATCAGTAATCCCCCTAAATGTAAATTGTTTAAATTCTCCAATTAAAAGATATAGAGCGGGTGAATGGATAAAAGAAAAATGAATAAAAATAAAAGACCCAACTATATGCTACCTACAAAAGACTTGCTTAAGCTGTAAGAATATTCACAAGGCTAAAAGTGAAGAGATGGAAAAAATATATTTCATTCAAATGGAAGCCAAAAGAGAACATGCAGAGCTACAGTTATATCAGACAAAATAGGCTTTAAGTCAAAAGCTGTAACAAGAGACAAATTTCACTATATAACAACAATGGGGTCAATTCATCAAGAGTATATAATAAATATAAATATATAGCACCTAAAGATACTAAACAGATCTGAAGGCAGAAATAGACAGCAATGCAATTATAGTAGAGGACTTCAACACCACACTTTCAACAATGAGTAGACTGTCCAGACAGAAAAATCAACAAGGGAAGAGTGGACTTGAATAACACCAAACGGACCTAACAGACATACAGAACATTCCAACCAACAGTAGCAAAATACACACTCTTTTCAAGAACATCCAAAACACTTTCAAGGTCACAAAATAAGTCTTAACAAATTTACAAAGATTAAAATCAGATCAAGCATCCTTTCTGACCACACTGGCATGGCATTAGAAATCAATAACTGGAAGAGGGCTAAAAAATCACGAATATGTGGAAATTAAACAGCATGCTTCTGAACAACCAATGGGCCAAAAAGAAATGAAAAGGGACATCAAAAATAACTCGAAACAAACATATATGGAAGCACAGATACTAAAATTTATGGGATGCAGCAAAAGCATTTCTAAGACGAAAATTTACAGTAATTAGCCTACATTAAGAAAGAAGAACGGTCTCAAATAATCTAACCTTATACCTCAAGTAACTAGGAAAAGAACAAACTAAGCCCAAAGTTAACAAAGGGGAGGAAAAATTAAGATTAGAGTAGAAATAAATTAAACAAATTATATAAGGACTAGAAAGACAATAGAAAAGATCAAGAAAAATCAGAGGTTTTTTAAAGATTTATTTATTTGAGAGGGAGAGCACAAGGAAGGTAGGGAAGAGAGGAGGGAGAGAGAAATCCCAGGCTCGATCTCATGACCTGGAGATCACGACCAAGTGTCAGACGCTTAATCAACTGTGTCACCCAGGTGCCCCTCAGTTTTTATTAAAGATAAACAAATATGATAAACTTTTATCTAGACTAAGAAATAGAGATGAATCAAATTAATAAAATTATAGCAAAAGAGGAGACATTACAACTGATAGCAGAATCAAGGGTTATAAGATACCACTGTAAAAAAAAATAAATAATGCCAAAAAGTTAGCTAATTTAAAGAAGTAGATAAGTTCCTAGGGACATACAACTTAACGAGACGGAATCATGAAGTAATAGAAAATCTGAATAGACCAATACCTAGGAGATTGAATCAGTAATCGAAACTCTCTGAACAAATAAAAGTCCAGGACCAGATGCCTTCACTGATGGATTCTACTAAACATTTAAAGAAGAATTAATACTACCCCTCTTCCAAAATATCAAAGAGAAAGGAATACTTCCACTCTCTTTTTAGAAAGTCAGCATTAACTTTATAACAAAACCAGACAAGGACACTACAAGAAAAGAAAATTAAAAGCCAATATCCCTGATGAACATATATGCAAAAATCTTCAACAAAATGCTAGGAAATCAAATGCAAGAGCTTCTAGAGCATATCAAAAGGAAGATACGCCTTGATCAAGTGGGACTTAACCCTGGGTCACAAGGGTGGTTCAACATATGCAAATCAATAAATGTGATTTACCACATTAACAGATTGAAGGAAAAAAATCATATGATCATGTTAATAGATGCAGCATTTGACAAGAAAAAAAAAGGTATTTGACAAAATTGAACACTGCTTCATGATAAAAAACAATCAACAAATTAGGTATAGAAGAAATGTATCTCACCACAATGAAGACTATATATGACAAACCTATAGTTAACATCATGCTCTCCGGTGAAAAGTTAAAAACCTTTCCTCTCAGATCAAGAAAAGATAGGGATGCCCACTTTTGCCACTTCTATTCAACAGAGTACTGGAAGTTCTAGACACAGAAATTATATAAGGAAAAGAGAGAAAAGGCATCCAACTGGAAGGAAAGAAATAAAATTATCTGTTTACAGATGATATGATCCAATATATAGAAAACCCCAAAGACTCTACCCCCCCAAAAAAACCCTATTAGAACTAATAATTCAGTACAATTGCAGGACACAAAATTATCATACAAAACTCAGTTGTGTTTCTATACATCAACAATGAACTACATGAAAAAGAAATTCAGAAAGTAATCACATTAACAATAGCACCAAAAATAATAAAATACTTAGGAACACATTTAACCATGAAGGTAAAAGATCTGAACCCTAAAAACTGTAAGATGTTGAGGAAAGAAATTGAAGACACAAATAAATGGAAGGTTATCTTGTGTTTAGATTGGAAGAATTAATACTGATAAAATGTCTATACTACCAAATAAATTTATAAATTGAATGTAATCTCTATCAAAATCCTAATGGCATTTTTCACAGAGATAGAAAAACTATCCTAAAATTTCTATGGACCTTAAAAGGTCTTGAATAGCCAAAGCAATCTTGAGAAAGAGAAACAAATCTTGAAGGATCACAATTCCTGATTTCAAACTGTATTATAAAGCTATAGTAACCAAGACAGTAGGTACAGGCACAAAAACAGAAACATAGACAAGTAAAACAAAATAGAGAGCCTGGAAATAAACTCACTCATATATGGTCAACTAGCCTTTGACACGGGTACCAAGAATACACCTTGGGTAAAGGATAGTCTCTTAAATAAATGGTATTAGGGAAGCTGGAAATACACATGCAAAAGAATGAAGCTAGACAGCTATCTTACACCATTCACAAGAACTTACTCAAAATGGACTAAAAACTTAAATGTAACGTCTGAAAACATAAAAATTCTAGAAGAAAACAGAGGGGAAAAGCTGCTTGATATCGCTCTTGGCAATAATTTCCTAGGTAAGACACCAAAAGCACAGGCAACGAAGTTAAAATAAACATGTAGGACTACACCAAACTAAAGAGCTTCTGTACAGCAAAGGAAACCATCAACAAAATGAAAAGGCAACCTACAGTTTGCAAACCATATACCTGATAAGGGGTTAATGTCCAAAATACATAAAGTGCTCATACAACTCTCAAAGGGATACAACCACACCAATGTTTATAGCAGCATTATCTATAATAGCCAAATTACGGAAAGAGCCCAAATGTCCATCAACTGACGAATTGATAAAGAAGAGGTAGTATATAGGGCACCTGGGTGGCTCAGACAGTTAAGCGTCTGCCTTCAGCTCAGGTCATGATCCCAGGGTCCTGGGATTGAGCCCCATATCAGGCTCCCTGTTCAGCAGAGAGCCTGCTTCTCTCTCCCCCTCTGCCACTCCTCCTGCTTGTGTGCACTCTCTCTCTCTGTCAAATAAATAAATAAAATCTTTAAAAAAAGAAAAAGAAGAAGAAGAGGTGGTATATATACAATAGAATATTACTTAGCCACAAAAAAGAATGAAATCCCGCCATTTGCAATGATGTGGATGGAACCAGCAGTGTAATACTAAGCAGAATAAGTCAATCAGAGAAAGATAAATACCATATGACTTCACTCAAAAGAAATGAACATAGGAGGAAAAAAAAAAAAAGGCAAACCAAGAAACAGACTCTTAACTATAGAGAACAAACTGATGGTTACCAGAGGGGAGGCGGGTGGGGATGGGTTAAACATCCCCAAGTGATAGGGATTGACAAGGGCACTTGTTGTGATGACCACAGGGTGTTGTATGGGTGTGTTGAATCACTAAATTCTACACATGAAACAAATATTACACTGTATGTCAACTAAGTGGAATTTAAATAAAAACTTAATTTAAAAAAAAAAAAGGAACTCAAGGGTTCCTGGGTGGCTCAGTTGGTTAAGCGTCTGACTCTTGATTTTGACTCAGGTCATGATCTCAGGGTTATTAGATTGAGCCCCAAGTGTAGCTCTGCACTGGGCATGGAGCCCAGTTAAGATTCACTCTCTACCTCTCCCTCTGCCCCTCCCCACTCTAAAAAGAAGAACTCATACAACTCAATAGAAAAAAATCAAATAATCCATTTTTTTAAAGAATTTATTTATTTATATGAGGGAAAGAGAGCAAAAGTAGAAGGGAGGGGCAGAGAGAGAAGCAGACTCCCCACTGAGCAGGAAGCCCAACATGGGGCTCCATCCCAGGGCCCCAAGATCACAACCTGAGCTGAATGCAGATGTTCAACTGACTGAGCCACTCAGGCGCCCTGCAAAAATAATCCATTTTAAATGGGCAAAGAACCTGAATAGATATTTTCCCAAAGAAGACATACAGATGGCCAACAGCTAAATGAAAAGGTGTTCAACATCACTAATTATCAGGGAAATCCAAATCAAAACCACATAAGATATTAGTTCATACCTATCAGTATGGCTATCATCAAAAAGACAAGAGATGACCAATGTTGACAAGAATGTGGGGAAAAAGGTACCCCTGTATACTGTTTCTGGGAATGTAAATTGGTATAGCCATTACAGAAAACAATATGATAGTTCTTTAGAAAATTAAAAATAGAACAACCCCACTCCTGGGTATATATCTCAAGGAAATGAAATCAGTATCCTGAAAAGATTATCCGCACTCCCATGTTTACTGCATCATTAGTCACAATAGCCAAAATATTGAAACAACCTTAATGCCCTTCAACAGATAAGTAGATAAAGAAAAAAACGGATGAAAGAATGGGTAAAATGGCATATTATTCAGCCACAAGACAGAAGGAAATTCTAACACTTGCTACAACATGGGTAAAAGTGGAGGGCATTATGCTAAGTAAGATAAGCTAGACAGAGAAAGAAAAATACTGTATGGTTATCACATATATGTGGGATCTACCAAAAAAAAAAAAAAAGCGAATTTCATAGAGACAGCAAATAGAACAGTGGCTGCCAGGGGCTGGGGGGATGGGGAAATTGGAAACATAGGTTAAAAGTTATAAACTTCCAGTTATAAGAATAAATCCTGAGGCTCTAATGTACAACATCCTGACTACAGTTAATCATACTATGTTGTATATTTGAAAATTGCTGAGAGGAGTAGATCTTAAGTGTTCTTACCATAAACAACAATAGAAAAAGTTAACCATGTGAGGTAATAGAAGTATTAATTATCTTGACCTTCGTAATCAACACAGTGAATATGTATATCAAATCATCATGTTGTATACCCTAAATACATAATATTATGTTTGTCAGTTATACCTCAATAAAGTTGGAAAAACAGAAATTTTTTAAAAGAATAGGAATTGAGTTGAGCTACAAAAAAAAAAAAAAAAGAGAGAGAGATCTATCTCATGCAAAAAGGAAGAAAAGACCAAGGGCCAAAGTATTGCAGGCAGAAGGAAGAACCACAAGCACAAAACTTTAAGACTTGTCATGTGCTAGAAAAGACAGAAGTCTGGAATGGCTGAATTTAAGAAAAGGGAAGAATCAGAAGGGTAAGCGTGGATTGTAAATTGTAGCAAGGATTCTAGATTTCATGCTAAGTGCAATAAGAAGCCATGCAGAGTTTTAAGCAGGAAAATGATGTGATCTCATTATGTGTTCCAAGAATGGTTTAAGGCAGGTGGGGAGAAGGGTAGACAGAGGAAGTGAGAGACCAGTTAGCTGACCGATTCAGTAGTCCGACTGATAAAAGATGATAGCTGGGACTGGTAGTGCCAACAGAGACGATGAGAAGTTCAGATAAAGAACACAGTGCAGTGGCATAGTCAGTGGGACTGTCTCATCAATTAGATGTGGTAGGGAGGGCAGAGCAGAGAAATGGGAGATGATTGCTCTGTCTCTGGTTTGAGCAGTACAGTGCAAAGTGATGTATTTACTAAGACCGGGAGGAGAAGGTAAGAAACATAAGTTTTCATTAAGTTGTTGGCACATAACAATAATAGTTCTCTCTTGGATGTTTTAGTTTGAGGTGCATTAATTAAACACACTAGTGGAGATGTCTAATAGAAGTTGGACATATAAGTTAAAATTTAATGGAGAAACTGGGGCAAGAGGCACAAATTTTCAGCACATACAGGGAGAAGCATAAATAGATAAAAGAAGTGGTCCAAGATCTAAGCCAGGAGGTATTTCAACATAAAATAGGCCAAACAGAGAAGAGGGAATAACCTCAAAAGTTAGGAAGGAATGACCTATGAGGTACGAAGAAAATTAAGAGTGTGATGTCAGGAAAGCCAAGAAAAGAGAGTGTCTCTATAGGAAGGGTCAGATGAGTTATATACTGCTGAGAATTCCTGTAAAATGAGAACAAGAGGTAGCTATTGAATTTGGCCAGATAGAGGTCACTGGTGATATTGAAAAGAGCGGTTTC